>NW_012103166.1:2605951-2613475 GCF_000951045.1 Mandrillus leucophaeus | reverse complement strand
CCCTACCCCACTCACCGTTCCCTTCCCTCCCGCATCCCTCCTCCATCTCGGGCAGAAGAATCTGTTGGGGCTATTTTGCAGAGAGATACAAGTACCAGGTGCCAAGCGGATACCTAGCCTCCTCCTAAACTTAATGCCAATTCCCTCCTGAAAGAGGAGGAATGCAGTGATATCAGCACCGGGGACACGGGGACAGCGAACACCACCGCGGCGCTTGGAGTTTACAGAGGAGCAACCCCAGCTCCGTCGCCACCACCTCGCGCAAAAGCCCCTACCCCACCAAGACACACACACACACACACACACCACGCCGCTCTATCCCGACCCCGTTCACGCGCGCACACGCGCACACACACACACTCACACACAAGCCCTGGCTTTGGATTTCCCCATCAACACCGATGTTGCAGCAAGTCTGTCCGCACACTCCCGCACGCCTCGGGACCCAGCCGGGGCGCAGAGCTGTCAGGGCAGGGAGCGCACCGCAGGACTTGTAAATAAGCCCTGTTCCATCCAGAACCGGAGCGCTTCTTACTCCACCGACCACCCCGGAGCCCGGCGGCAGGGAGGAGGGGGCGCAAGGGGGTCAGGGAATCCTCCCCCTACCTTGCAATGAGAAGAGGGACAGGAAAAAGCCCAGCACCCAGACGCTGTGCAGCCAGTAGGTCCTCATGTCTCCGCTGCGCTCGACGCTCCTCGCGCGCTCCTGCTCTCGCCTCTTCCGCTCGCGCTCTCTCTAGTAAAACGCGCCGCTCCTTTCCCTCGGTTTCCCTCTGGGTTCTCCTGGCTCCGGCAACCCGGACAGACAAACCTCTTGCCGTACGACGGCCGGATCCCAGAACAGCCTTGCTCTCCTCTTCGGGAGCGCGAGCCAGGGGCCGGGATGGACGCTCGTAGCCCGTGCCTGGTGTAAACACACCGAGCCCCTCGTCCCTAGAGCTCTCCCGCTTTCCTGCTTGCTATCCTCCTCTCCCTCACTCCCCTGCAGCTTCAACTAAATGCGATGTACTTAAACAAGCAGCGCCTTATAGGACCGCGAACCGAGCCGAAAGGGCCCCGCTACTGCCATCTAGTGCGCACAGAACGGCATCGCCGCGGCCCTTCTTTGCTTGTGTGTCTGCGCCAAGTCTATCCAACGCCGCCAAAATCCCCTCTGCTCTCAGCAAACACAGGTGAAGCTCTTGCCTTCTTAAATCCTTGACTTGACCTTGCTGTCCCGTAGGTCCTGACTTTCTCCTTTTCACGAGGAAACTCTTGGAATATGCCAGTCGCACATCTTCATCACCTCATTGCTCCTCCTCTCCCTCTCAGAAATCCCCGTGCTTTCCTAACCACTCTGTGGAATTTTTTCTCCAAATGTCACCATGACCTCCACCAGAAAGTCCAATGTCCTCTTGAAGCCTCATCCTGCTTGATTTCGATGCTGCACTTCACAGCGTGTGCCATTCCTTTTTATTTGATTTCAAAGTCACTGGGTCAAAACAATTCTGGTACTTCTGACCTTCCCTCCAAGAGCCCTCTGGGTTCCTCTGCACTTCTTGGTTTACATCTTCTGTTATATTTTCTTCAAGTGACTTGGAAAAAAAGGTCTGTTACAGCTATTCCAGGATGGAAACCTCCACCACTAACCTCGTACTTAGCCCTCGGCTCAGACTTCCCAGCTGGATACCAAGCATCTCAAACTGGATGACTCAGGGCTAGGACTGAGTTGGGTGAGTAGGCAGACGGGGCCGCTCTAAAGAGCACTGACTAGAAGTTAGGAAAGCTGGATTTCAGTTCTGTCACTGTGGCCTCCACTCGTTGGGGACCTTAACTAAGTCATTCAATCTCTGAATTTCATTTTATTCATCCATGTATTTACATGATAAAGAATATTGGTCCCTTCCAACTGTTTGTAATATCTATGCTAGGTTTCTCCACCTTGGCACTACTGACATATTGTACCAGATAATTCTTTACTCTGTGGGGCTATCCTGTGCTCTATAGGATGTTTAGCAGCATCCCCAGGTTCTATCCACCAGATGACAGTAGCACAACCCTCATTCTCCTAGTTATGACAACCAAAAACATCTCCAGGCATTGCCAAATGCCCCCTGGAGGAAAAAATTGACCCAGCTGAGAACTTCTTATCTATACCCATGTTATTTCCTTCAGGAATTATTCCCCTTTTCCAACTTGCCTGTTTCACAGGCTTCGAGAACATTTAGAAGCATATTTATTTCTCACTTCTCCAGTTTCAGTTGGTCATCAGTCTCACCATGACAATGTATAAATGTGTCTAAGATGTCTCTATGTTTTTTTTTCACTTTTACTGCCACCTTTTTCATAATATAGTAAACACATACTGTGCATTATACTTTCTGAAATACTTTTAATTATCTCATAATGCTGTGATATGTTCAAAGGTTATGTTAGCTCTTCTAGCGCTGGTGGGAAATGCAGACAAGGACAGGTTAAGTGACTTTTCTTATGACATACAATAGGCCAGTGAAAACAACATCAGCAGAGTTGAGGGAGGTCTCCTGAGTCTAGTACCATTCCTGACCCATCTCTCTAGTATGGGTCTTTATTGCCACATCCCTAGATTTCTACGGTAGCATCTTACCTGATCCCTTTCCTCCATTCACTGCTGTAATCTAGGTTATACATTACCACCAGGTTAATCTTGTTAACAGTTTCTTCAATACGCTCACCTGCTTATGAGTTACAGCTGCTCCGCATGGGCATCTAGATCCATATTGAATCACCTGAGGACTTTTGCTGACACATCATCTCACCCCAGACCAATTAGGTCACAATTTTTGGGTTGCAGCCCTGGCATCGGTAGTATTTTAAAGATCTCAGGCCATCCTAATCTGCAACCAGGGCTGAAAAACACTAACCTACCAGACTGAATTCAGATTCTTCATTTTTAAAATATAAGGTCCTCTGAAATTTCTTATCTTACCTTTAACGATTCATTTTTGTTTTCAATCCCCAATGGAGATACTTTCTTCTAGATTGCCCAGTCTTCTTTTTTCCCCATGCACTTCCTTTATCTGCTGCTTGTTTGTCTTGCCAAATCTGTTCCATTCTCAGGAGGCAATTTGCAAGTGGCCAGAGCATGGACTTTGCAGCTAGAACTAGGTGGATTCAAGTTCTACTATGCCTTTAACAAAGGGAGAGACCTTGTGTGAGTCTCAAAGGACTTTTGTGAGTATAACTCATGAACTACTTAATAAATAATGTCTAGTGGTGTTGTTTTTCAAGAATCAAACTAGATTTCTTCAATGTTAATGTACGTCTTAGTAAGGTTTCTCAAAATACAATCTATTTAAGAACTCAGACGCAATAGAATCACAGTGTACATGTTAAAATTCCAGATTACTTACTCATACACAACATAGTCTATTAATATATTTGTATGTTGGAGTCTAGGAATCTGCATTTTACTAGTATATCTAGGTGATTCTTGTGCCCTCTATTGATTGAAAATCATGATATAAGAACCACAAAGTGTTAAGAGTTGTGAGAAATTGTTTGCTCATCTAGCCCAGTTTCTCAGCCTCAGCACCCTTGACATTTTGGGAGAGATAACTCTCTGTTGTATGGGGCTGTCCTTTTTATTGCAAGATGTTTAGCAGTATCCTTGACCTCTACCCACTACATGACATTAGCAGACCCCTCTCCTCAAAGTATGACAAACAGAAATATCTCCAGAAATCCTATATGTGGCCTGGGAAACTGATTTCCCCCACCCCAGCCACACCATGGAGTACCACTTGTCTTGTCCAAACCCCATTATAAGATAAGAAAACTGAGTTTCAAGGAAATCGCATGACTTGCTAAATCATGTAGTTTATATTTGGATTTGCCAGAGTCACAAAATGTGTTGCATCAGACTTTGTGATCTCCCTACATTATACTTAGAATGACTTCCAACAATTCTTTAAAATTCTTTCAAAATTGTTCTTGATGCCTAAATTCGACATTTTCCTGCAATATATACTTACTGGCTATAATATCTTTCTGTTTGTTTCTATATTGCTTTAAATAATCAATCTCTAATTAATTTCTATGTCTGTGTCATGATTTTCCAAATTGATTTGTAAACACCCCTGCCAATTATCATGTATTCCTCACAGAGCCTAGCAGAGTGCTAGATGGGCAGACATTTCTTGAGTATAGCTAGCAGTTGAATAATTACTTGTTTTTGTGTGGTCAGAGGGAGCATATGCATTCATATATCAATTATCCAAATATCAAAGGTTTCTTAGATGTAATATATGCTTAGAGACCCTTTTCATAAATATTCATTTTTTTCAGCAAATGAATGTATCCCATGCTATTCCTGCCCACACCCTTCACTTTAGTTCAGGTACACTGTTTACAACATAGGGAAGTGGTTCTCAAATTGGTTGGGTAAAGAACTTGTAGAAATTGCGTAAATAGCAGACATTGAAACCCTAGCCCCAGAGGCTTTAATTTGCATGTGGATGGGACTACAAGTCAGTCTGCTACCTTGCCAGAGTTCAGGAAATCTAAACTTGAAGATTTGTGTGTGTGTGTGTGTGTGTGTGTGTGTGTTTAGTGTGTTTTGTTGGAAATTTCTGAATGCAAAACTTTGCCCACATTATTTGAGGTTCAATTTATTATGTATTCGTGTGGATGACGTCCTTCTTAATATCATGGTGGAAGACACGCCTGTATATATAGACAGGACATATTTGTATAAACAGGTAGAAGTTATGTAACTCTCCATCATCACTATTGTTCTAAAAAGCTAATTTGGTCACAAATTCACATAGTTACATACTTACATAGCGTAAGGGAAATAAATCATAGAAACCCTTTCTAGCTTTTTACCTGAGGGCATTTGATTCCCCTCCCTACAGCTGCCTTCCACTCCAACAAAATCTCAAAGTTTATAAAGCC
Organism: Mandrillus leucophaeus; assembly: GCF_000951045.1. Classification (NCBI taxonomy): domain Eukaryota; kingdom Metazoa; phylum Chordata; class Mammalia; order Primates; family Cercopithecidae; genus Mandrillus; species Mandrillus leucophaeus. Next base: position 2,608,561 of record NW_012103166.1, on the reverse strand, counting down.
TGTCAACTTCCATTGCTAATTCTCAGTGATGGGATTGTAATTTGCTCTGGGAAGCTTCCCTGTATTACTGTTAAGTCATTTGCATTCCATAGAATGATTTGTGTTCTGACGAGTCCAGGAATTCCTAGAAGTCTCTCTCCTACCCTGCCCCCTCTTTCATTTGGATTCTCCTTTTCTGAGTAGCAAAACCAAAAGAAAGAAAGAAAAAACCTTGCATTGCAAGTACAATTAGATCTATCTCTGTAGAAGTGCCTTTTGTCCAGAGACCCCTTAGGATGCTATACTGAGACACTGAGCTGAAAAAGGAAAGATGATTTTTTTAACAGATGGATTGCCTATTTTTGCCTTTCCTACATTAGAGCTGTTTTTTCTCCTTCTCTAAACTAGAGAACTATCATCCTGTAGTGGTATACAACTGTCATTCATTCCTGCCTATATTATACTGTGACTACTTGACTTTAGGCAAGAGAAGGTGATATGCACAATATCTCCCATAATAGACTTTGCAATCTGGCCTGTGGGTTTCTTTTGACTATCCCAATGCCTGCCAGAGCAGTTTTCACAGATCTAGGAAATGGCTACATAATTTATGCGGAATCAGAAAATGAAAAACAAGAATGCAGATTTTTGCAGGTTTCTGAAATAAAACAAGTCCAACTCCAGATTGAAAGGCCTAGAGTAATTGTGCTCATCTAATAATAATAATATTTTGTGGTTATACAGCTACTTCACATGCAAAGTCTCATTAATATAGCAATGGAGACGATTTCAGAAGGTAGAAATTTATCTTGTTGCCTTTGAATTATTTTACCCTGGAAGTTTCTAGCTATAAAAGGAAACACTGTAATTTGATGTGTCGAGAAACCAAACAGTAGAGCTTCAAGTGAAAGAACTTCAGTGCTTGAAGGGACTTTAGATGAGGCACTGTGGTGTAGAAGAAAAATCTAGCTGTAACATCAGACAGATATGGGGTTTTCCACTCACCAACTGTGTGGCCTTGGGTAAATAACTTTTCTGAGCTCTAGTGCTTTCCCCAGGGTTAAGAGAATCTACTGACATAAGATATACGAAGTTCCTAACGTACATTAAGCACTCAGCAAAGGTTTGTCTGTAATTATCTCAAACACCATCACCCATCCTCTGTCTTTCCCTAATCTCATTCCTGTACCTGAGTTTTGCAAGAAGGACTAAGGCCTCTGAAACTCAAACAATGTATCCAAAGTCATACAGCTCAACAAAAAATATAGAACTCAGCCTTTCTGATCCTAACATAGTGCTGTACCTTAGTACACAACTAAAGGTAAGATTTCCCACCAACTCTGTTCCATACAATAACACTTTCTCTCCCTTAGATGTTATAATTTTTTAACTATTTACCTAAACCTAAAGAAAAAACTTTAGAATTTAAAATGTATAAAGATTGGTTAATTTTAATATAGCCTGCGGTCATCTGAGTCGCATTAAATCCTGGTCAAAGAAGGACTTCTACTGAGATGGAAGGTTCACAGGTGTCCGAAATCAGGAGCTATAATATTCCCTGGTGAAGCAAAACAAATTTTTATCCTTAAAATATTCCCATTTGCAACTGAAAAGAAAATAAACTATTCTGTCTAAAGAAATTACTTTTGCCATTAGGATGCAAATGGCCAAGCAAATTTGTTGCCCAATAAATCTTTTGGGGCATTATATAGACATAGTCTTAGAATTTGTAAAGCCTAAGCTATAAAAGCAAATAACAAAAAAGAAGAAGCTATAAATTCCAAATCTAGCTTTATGTACACCTTTGTACATAAAGCTCAGGAGGGCAAAACACACTATTAAGAACAAGGAATTATAGGACCAAAATAGAGTTAGACATGCTGCTGGTTTCTCCCCTCTTGTTCTTTCTGTTTATCATGTACTTTTAGCAAAAAGGGGAGTACTACAGCAGGACCTGACATCCTGCATTGAGCAATATGGATTGGAAGCTCCATTTCTTCTCCCTCCGTCCTGTGTTGATTCCAGCCCACGATATTTAAGAACAAACCAAACTTACAAGACAAGTGTTTGGTTGTTGACCACGTCCCAAAGACTACAAAGGGGAATTTGAATTCAGAATAGATGGAAAAATTGATCATGCAGAAGCTTGGGATCATGGTGCCTGAGTACCCTGCACTGCAGACAAAAAAGCAACAGTTTAACAAGTTTCAAAAGATTTTTCCTTACACCATAAAGAGGTTTCATACTTTTTCAACTTTATCTCACACTATACTTTCACAAGTACCTCATCCCCTAGTAGCCAAACTATTCCTCAATGAATTGATTAATCCCTCAATCAATCTTGAGCTTGTTAAAAATTTTGCTCAAGCCACTCACCTGTCGTCTCACCATTTGTTTTCTTTACTCTATGTCCATGTTTCAGAATCCTTCCTACCTTACAGTCCAGTAGCACCTTAAATACATTCATGAAGCAATAATTTGTTTATTGTATTCACTACCATGTCCTTGGGCATAAGCATAGTTCCTGGTACTTAACAGGTATTTCTAAACATATCTGTTGAATAAAGAAATGTCTTTCATTTGCCCTTGTAGACATGAACCACCTGTTATACTTTGTACAACTCATGTGAT
>NW_012103166.1:2603806-2605901 GCF_000951045.1 Mandrillus leucophaeus | reverse complement strand
GTACCTGAGTTTTGCAAGAAGGACTAAGGCCTCTGAAACTCAAACAATGTATCCAAAGTCATACAGCTCAACAAAAAATATAGAACTCAGCCTTTCTGATCCTAACATAGTGCTGTACCTTAGTACACAACTAAAGGTAAGATTTCCCACCAACTCTGTTCCATACAATAACACTTTCTCTCCCTTAGATGTTATAATTTTTTAACTATTTACCTAAACCTAAAGAAAAAACTTTAGAATTTAAAATGTATAAAGATTGGTTAATTTTAATATAGCCTGCGGTCATCTGAGTCGCATTAAATCCTGGTCAAAGAAGGACTTCTACTGAGATGGAAGGTTCACAGGTGTCCGAAATCAGGAGCTATAATATTCCCTGGTGAAGCAAAACAAATTTTTATCCTTAAAATATTCCCATTTGCAACTGAAAAGAAAATAAACTATTCTGTCTAAAGAAATTACTTTTGCCATTAGGATGCAAATGGCCAAGCAAATTTGTTGCCCAATAAATCTTTTGGGGCATTATATAGACATAGTCTTAGAATTTGTAAAGCCTAAGCTATAAAAGCAAATAACAAAAAAGAAGAAGCTATAAATTCCAAATCTAGCTTTATGTACACCTTTGTACATAAAGCTCAGGAGGGCAAAACACACTATTAAGAACAAGGAATTATAGGACCAAAATAGAGTTAGACATGCTGCTGGTTTCTCCCCTCTTGTTCTTTCTGTTTATCATGTACTTTTAGCAAAAAGGGGAGTACTACAGCAGGACCTGACATCCTGCATTGAGCAATATGGATTGGAAGCTCCATTTCTTCTCCCTCCGTCCTGTGTTGATTCCAGCCCACGATATTTAAGAACAAACCAAACTTACAAGACAAGTGTTTGGTTGTTGACCACGTCCCAAAGACTACAAAGGGGAATTTGAATTCAGAATAGATGGAAAAATTGATCATGCAGAAGCTTGGGATCATGGTGCCTGAGTACCCTGCACTGCAGACAAAAAAGCAACAGTTTAACAAGTTTCAAAAGATTTTTCCTTACACCATAAAGAGGTTTCATACTTTTTCAACTTTATCTCACACTATACTTTCACAAGTACCTCATCCCCTAGTAGCCAAACTATTCCTCAATGAATTGATTAATCCCTCAATCAATCTTGAGCTTGTTAAAAATTTTGCTCAAGCCACTCACCTGTCGTCTCACCATTTGTTTTCTTTACTCTATGTCCATGTTTCAGAATCCTTCCTACCTTACAGTCCAGTAGCACCTTAAATACATTCATGAAGCAATAATTTGTTTATTGTATTCACTACCATGTCCTTGGGCATAAGCATAGTTCCTGGTACTTAACAGGTATTTCTAAACATATCTGTTGAATAAAGAAATGTCTTTCATTTGCCCTTGTAGACATGAACCACCTGTTATACTTTGTACAACTCATGTGATGAGTCCTTGACTATAGTTGTGTGTATGGGTAATACCTTTCCTATTCAATTTCAGGTTCACTGACAGCAATGACCAGGCCATTGAACATAGCCACTGCATCCTTATGTATTGTTTTAAGCATGCAGTCACAATGAAATGAATAAACTACTACATGAAGAATGAACTCAACCTGAGGTTTTGAGAGGACCATCTAAACTATCTGAACCAGAAATAAGTGCTACGTGGAACTGAACAAATTCAAGAGCAAATAAATAGTAGAATTCCTATATCTAGCCACCTGAAAATAAGTCAATATTTAAAAGTCTATTAAAGAGGACCATTATTTTTCTAAAAAACATATATATAACACCAACACTTTATTTTAACTTAAAGCTTACAACTGTACATGTATGTACTACATTTGGATGTAAACCCAAGGTCTTTTCTTTGAATAGGCCCATTATTTAAAGAAACAGTCAAAAAAATATTTAAGATATCTGTGAAAAATCTAAGTATGGCATTTCTTTCAGATATTACTGAATCTTTTACAGTTGTCTCACCCCCCACCAAATTTAACAGCATATTTTACAGCTCACCATTAACAACTATTTTCAAAGCCTTCAACATAGTTTTTATTAAAATATTTTTCTTTTGTTCTCATTATTTGTTT
>NW_012103166.1:2601574-2603136 GCF_000951045.1 Mandrillus leucophaeus | reverse complement strand
AAGAAAATGCCAGCACATTCCAGTATTCCTTAGCCAGGTGTTCTGGTCGGGCCACCATAGCTCTGCATATAACACATCCACCACCCCAGGCATTGTCTGTAATAAGGATTCCCATTGTTTTTTTGGCAAGGAATCTCCCGTACACATTACTGTTAGACAGCCAAGATTTCTCTGGGCACTTTTTTTTTTTAATTATACTTTAAATTCTGGAATACATGTGCAGAACGTGCAGGTTTGTTACATAGGTATACACGTGCCATGGTGATTTGCTGCGCCCGTCAAGCCATCATCTACATTAGTTTGTATTTCTCCTAATATTATCCCTCCTGTAGCCCTCGACCCCACAAGGCCCCGGTGTGTGATGTTCCCCTCCCTGTGTCCATGTGTTCTCGTTGTTCACCTCCCACTTACGAGTGAGAACTTGCAGTGTTTTGTTTTCTGTTCCTGCGTTAGTTTGCTGAGAATGGTGGTTTCCAGCTTCATCCATGTCCCTGAAAAGGAGATGAACTCATCCTTTTTTATGGCTGCATAGTATTCCGTAGTATGTATGTGCCACATTTTCTTTATCCAGTCTATCATTGATGGGCATTTGGGTTAGTTCCAAGTCTTTGCTATTGTGAATAGTGCTGCAATAAACATATGTGTACATGTGTCTTTATAGTAGAATGATTTATAATCCTTTGGGTATATACTGAGTAATAGGATTGCAGGATCAAATGGTATTTCTGGTTCTAGATCCTTGAGGAATCACCAAACTGTCTTCCACAGTGGTTGAACTAATTTACATAATTTACCCTCCCACCAACAGTGTAAAAGCATTCCTATTTGTCAACATCTTCTCCAGCATCTGTTGTTTCCTGACCTTTTAATGATTGCCATTCTAACTGGCCTGAGATGGTATCTCATTGTCATTTCGATTTGCGTTTCTCTAACGAGCAGTGATTATGAATTTTTTTTCATATGTTTGTTGATCGCATAATGTCTTCTTTTGAGAAGTGTCTGTTCATATCCTTCACCCACTTTTTTAATGGGGTTATTTGATTTTTTTTCTTGTAAATTTGTATAAGTTGCTTGTTGATCGGGATATTAGCCCTTTGTCAGATGAATAGACTGAAAAATTTTCTCCCATTCTGTAGGTTGCCTGTTCACTCTGACAATAGTTTCTTTTGCTGTGCAGAAGCTCTTTAGTTTAATTAGATCCCCTTTGTCAATTTTGGCTTTTATTTCCATTGCTTTTGGTGTTTTAGTCATGAAGGCATTGCCCATGCTTATGTCCTGAATGGTATTGCCTATGTTTTCTTGTAAGGTTTTTATGGTTTTGGGTCTTACATTTAAGTTTTTAATCCATCTTGAGTTAATTTTTATATAAGGTGTAAGGAAAGGGTACAGTTTCAGTTTTCTGCATATGGCTGGCCAGTTTTCCCAACACCATTTATTAAATAGGGAAACCTTTTCCCATTGCTTGTTTTTGTCAGGTTTGTCAAAGATCGGATGGTTCTAGATGTGTGGTGTTATTTCTGAGGCCTCTGTTCTGTTCCATTGGTCTATATCTTTGTTTTGGT
>NW_012103166.1:2576251-2593764 GCF_000951045.1 Mandrillus leucophaeus | reverse complement strand
CTATCCATGAGCATGGAATGATTTTCCATTTGTTTGTATCTTCTCTTATTTGTTTGAACAGTGGTTTGTAGTTCTCCTTGAAGAGGTCCTTCACATCTTTTGTACGTTGTACTCCTTGTTATGTTATTCTCTTTGTAGCAATTGTAAATGAGAGTTCACTCATGATTTGGCTTTCTGTCTATTATTGCTGTATAGGAATGCTTGTGATTTTTGCACATTGATTTTGTATTCTGATACTTTGCTGAAGTTGCTTATCAGCTTAAGGAGATCTGGGTATGTGACAATGGGGTTTTCTAAATTTACAATCATGTCATCTGCAAACAGGGACAATTTGACTTCTTCTTTTCCTAACTGAATACCCTTGATTTCTTTCTCTTGCCTGATTGCCCTAGCCAGAACTTCCAACACTATGTTGAATAGGAGTGGTGAGAGAGGGCATCCTTGCCTTGTGCCAGTTTTCAAAGGGAATGCTTCCAGCTTTTGCCTATTCAGTATGATATTGGTTGTGGGTTTGTTATAAATACCTATTATTGTTTTAAAATACATTCCATCAATACCTAGTTTATTGAGAGATTTTAGCATGAATTTTGAATGTTATTGAAGGCTTTTTCAGCATCTACTGAGATAAATGTGGTTTTTGTCATTGGTTCTGTTTATGTGATGGATTACATTTATTGATTTGCATATGTTGAACGAGCCTTGCACCTCAGGGATGAAGCCGACTTGATCATGGCGGATAAGCTTTTTGATGTGCAGCTGCATTTGGTTTGCGAGTATTTTATTGATTTGCACATCAATGCTCATCGGGAATATTGGCCTGAAATTTTCTTTTTGTTGTTGTTGTTGTGTCTCTGCCAGGTTTTGGTATTAGGATGATTCTGCCCTCATAAAATAAGTTAGGGAGGAGTCCCTCATTTTCTATCGTTTGGAATAGTTTCAGAAGGAGTGGTACCAGCTCCTCTTTGTACCTCTGGTAGAATTCAGCTGAGAATCCGTCTGATCGTGGGCTTTCTTGGTTGGTAGGCTATTAATTACGGCCAGCATTTCAAAACTTGTTATTGGTCGATTCAGGGATTTGACTTCTTCCAAGTTTAGCCTTGGGAGGGTGTATGTGTCAGGAATTTATCCATTTCTTGTAAATTTTTTAGTTGATTTGCGTAGAGGTGTTTATAGTATTCTCTGATGGTAGTTTGTATTTCTGTGGGATCAGTGGTGATAGACCCTTTATCATTTTTTTGTTGTATCTATTTGATTATTCTCTCTTTTCTTCTTTATTAGTCTGGCTAGCAATCTGTTTTGTTAATCTTTTCAAAAAGCCAGTTCATGGACCTACTGATTTTTTTGGAGGGTTTTTCATGTCTCTATCTCCTTTAGTTCTGCTCTGATCTTAGTTATTTATTGTCTTCTGCTAGCTTTTGAATTTGTTTGCTCTTGCTTCTCTAGTTCTTTTAATTGTGATGTTAGGGTATTGATTTTAGATCATACCCACTTTCTCTTGTGGGCATTTTGTGCTATAAATTTCCCTCTAAACACTGTGTTAGCTGTGTTCTCTGGGCAGTTTCAGAGCAGAACAGGCACAGGCACTGGTGTCTGTAATTATGCTGAATGTATCAAGTGCACCATTGTTATCCGTGACTTGCCTGTGAGATGAGTATGTCACACATTCATGGGTCTTTCCATGTACCTAACTAAAGCTTTTCATGCCATGTGTATATGTATGCATCTCTGTGTTTTGGGTTATAGTGAAGTGTGATAATTTCATTTTTCTTTGAGAAATCATCATTTATCAATCTAGAACTACTTTCAAGGTCAAGAACTACTGAATGTCCAGATAAGACATTTTTCATGGATGGGCACCATAGTCTATCAAGAGCCTGATGAATGTTTATACCTGGCCAGGCTCAGATAGACTGTGCAAATTGGATTCAGATTCCTTATTCACCTGTTACTTGGTGACCAGCAGATCCCATCCAATTCTGTTTTCTGATCTTTGCGTAAAGATCTCTTCCAAAATTTTGGTTTAGAACCACCATGGTCTTCCTGATCCATTTCACCAGATTCTTTCAATCTCTTCTGCTCCACCCTCATGCTTTTCACCCTTCTCTTGTGAAATAGCTCCCTATGGCTCTTGCTCACTCTCTTTGCTGATTCCTGTGTATATAGGAGTGTGGTCTCTAATAATTTGAAGGCAATTTCACTTTAAATACATATGTGATACAGAATGATTCAATTCTTCATTTGCTCGCTTTTGATAGGGTAGGATAAATTATTCTTTATCTGTTTTAAATGTTTTTTCCCCATACATGTACATATTTCTTTCTAGTTTACTTTTTTTCATTCCATTAAAGAATACCAAAAACATGACATATTAGAACATACTGACATATAACAGCTTACAGGGAAAGAAGATGCTAGATGACAGAGTTGTTATCCTGCCCCAGACTTTTTTCTTGTCACTATAGATCAATCATTCAAAGCCAAGCTTACATCCATAAATTATTTTTCAAACTTCTAACTACACTTATAATGAGTCTTTCTTCCTGACAATTCATATTATCTACATCATTCATTGTCCGATAATCATTTATTGCCTCACAGTATCCTTTTTGTTATAATAATATATTATTTTCATTAAAAATTTTTTTATTACTTGAGTAGGACATCTCAAGTTATACATCTAATATCATTGTAGCTATAACTGACAGAAACACAAACTAGTTATACTTTGCCCCCCATGTCCTTTTTCTGTTATTTTTCATGTGGATAAAACACTTTTATCCCCATCTGGACTAAAATCTCCATGATGAACAAAAATTAAGCCCTATATATAACACTGCTATAGTGATTTGGCATAATGTTATTACTGAACAAGTTTTTACTTCAATAAAATACTTATGAAGTAAAGAAATCATGGAAGGGAGACCTGGGTACTTGAAAAGACAAACAATACAGATAGGAATCATAAAGTTTAGTACCCTGGTCTACAAAATGGAGCTAACTATACACCCAAATGCCAACTTCACAGAGTGGGGTAAGAGTCAAGTGAGTTATTTAACTATTAATATTCTAATGACTTCAGAACTTCTTTTTATTATCACTCGCTTTCACAGCTCAAAGAGTTTCTCTACCAATCAAGTTATAACTATATGTACATATCTATAAATTAATATCTAATTGTTTTTCTTACTTTTATTAATCAGATAAATATATGTTATGCTTTATAATCAAGAAATACAATATTATCCTTATTAGATTGTTTCAAAATGTTGTAAACAATAACAATTACTAAAGTCAGGAACTCCCAGTGGGTCTAGGACCTCAAATTGGGAATATGTGTTTTATTAACATTTAAAGTTATTATTATTTCATTGTTTCTTATTTTTAACAATATTAATAGTAATAAGCCAAATTACTGGTTCAAGAAGTCAATTTTAGTCACTCTATCGGTTCTCATTGGTTTTGAATTTTTTTTCTAGGATGATCAATTTTATAAAGTGCTAAATAAATGACTAAGAGGCAAGAAAATACCAGAAAGTCTAGTCCTATTTAATTTACTTGTAATATGTTGTTGAGAGGTCTTCTCTCCTAACACTCCTCATTGCAAAATTGCAAACCAATTGTGAGGCTGTCTTCACTGGACTTCTATTGGACCAATACACAGAAAAGCATATAAGATAGTGAAAATTTAAAAACATTTTTCTAAACATTGCAGGTTACCTTCAATTTTAAACTAGACCCATTTTTGTATTTCTTAGAAAATCATCAACAAATGTTTGTGAACACTAAGGTTTAGAGAGCTGTGACCTCCCCTTTATAAATTTTACTTCAAATTCAGAAAATCTAATGTTTTGTCTTTTTGATAAAAATCATTTCTAGGGACATACATGATCAGAGTGAATCCAAATAAAATGCCAAAAGAACTTCCGAATTGAGGAGAAATTGAAGAGGACTACATGTCTAATTGGGGAAAAGTTTTAAATGGGAAAATGTTTACTTTGTAAGAGAACCTGTTGCTTTTTGCTGGGTTAAAGCTTCCTTTTAATAATCCATGCACACAGCATGAGCAAACGTGGCGTAAAAGTGTAAGATAATTATGATTTCATGGCTGTCCACTTCTACACTAATAACATTCAGTCAGGGCTTTCTGAAGGGATCCTGGTTAAAGAGAAGCAGTTGGTCATAATAAAGAGTAAACACGAATTAAATGGCTCCCCTACAAAGTGTAAAAACTAGTGGCATTAGTTATCCAAATTTTGTCATCTGATCTACCCCAACAGTTTCAGAAGACAGTGGAGGAACAGTATTAATGTAAGGCCTAGGCAAGGAGTTATAATACACAAACACAGAGCAGACAAGTAATTGACTTGAAAGTAGCTTGTCTAAATTAGCATTTTTCAACACTTTCATATACTAGACATAAATGGTCAGTCTTGCTCTCAAGAAGATTATAGCAGCATTAGACGAGAGGAAGCAAGATGTAGACTGTTTTTAGAGTGTTCGTTAATGCCACATCTCTTTTTGCTTCATTCATTCTCTAGTGTTTATTTATATCTGTGGCAAGGATAAAGGTCAAGAAGATATTTGTATGGTTGTGTAAGAACCAGATCTTTAAACACATCTCACTCCCACTTAATAAAAAATGCCTGAGTGGAGTTGGAATTCAAGGATAGTTTTGAAGGAGAGAAGAAAGACGATTTAACTGAATCATTCCAATAGCTGAAGTAGACTACTTAGTCATCTTATCTGAAAGTATCAAGCTTAAGTTAGCATGAGTGGCTACAATTGTGGCTATGAGTGCAGTGGAGAGTCATGCTACTATGGAAACGATATCCTTGAGCTTACATTTCACCTTGTAGAGGTCTTGGCACACAGAATGATTGCCTAAAGCCAGAAAATAAGGCAAGGAATTACAGAACATTGTCCAATAACATTTAATCGCTTCAAAGGGAAGTCACTAATTGCAAGGGCAGATTTTTGGCATATACTCTGATGTAAAAAGGAAGTCATTGTACACATAAATGCATCCAAGTAAGGATTTAGTACTCTGCTATTGCAGAAAGGAGTTTTGTAAAATATGTATTCCAGTCACTTGCCTTCTTCCCAGAAATAAACTCTGAGCAGATCAAAAAGAAAGCTAATCTATTATCAGATTTTTTTTTGAAATTCATCTAGGACCAACTGTATAAAAAATTACAGAATGTGTTTCTTCACATTGGAGGCAAGAAAATTCAACATGAACATGATTAAGCTCAAGGCTAAGTCTGAAAGAGATACAGAACCTTCACAGTAGGCACCCTGACCTCTAAATGTAAAAGCTGGATTGTAACAGAAAATGTTTCAGCTGTTCTTCACTATGGTAGAGACACACAGAAAGAGAGACAGAGAAAATATCAGTACAATTTTTCTTATAGTAATTTTAGGTAAAAATATTTTTAAATAATTATAAGTTGAATAAAAACAAAACTGGAAAATATTGAGTAATAATGAACAAGATTATTTCAAAGACCTGCCTCTCAAATACAACACTCAGGCCATTTTGGTATTTCTCTCTCTCTCTCTTTTAACCCTTTGAATATATTTAAGCAGCATTAGTTTGTATTTCTGAGGATTTGACACACCTTTAATTCAATCTTGAAGAGCATATGTACTCAGAAGGAAACACTGAATCCAGATGCAGGACATTTAAATTATCCTCACCCTTACAAACCACATCTTACCTGATTCTGTTTATAGCTCCAGAAACTATCACAACCAGAAGGGATCTCAAAGATTATCATTTCCAATTGCCTCATTTTATAAATGAGGAAACTGATCACCAAAGAAGTATAGTAACTGATAGAAGTCATACAACTATTGAGTGGTTAACTTAGACTCAGTACCATTTTCAAAGCAATAGAGCGCCACCCACTTGTTTTTTTAATGTTAAAGCAACTTTCAAACTATTTGTAACTAATATGAATATGTTACATCAGGCTGTTTTTCTCCCCAGCATTTCTACAAATCTCTGTTTCCCTTCCTATAAGATAGAGATTATTACATGCACTGAGTTCATTGCTACCCTGACCAGATAGAAATTTCCAACTGTTTTGCTGTTGGATCTTGATCAGCAGACATTGCTCTACCTCATGCTTCTCCCTCCAGACAAGATGCCCAAGTCAACGTTGGAGGGGAGAATTACATGTGTTCAGGACTGTTGAATGGCAAACCTACTTATGGGACAGGTGCACTAATAGAAGGAGAAGGGCGCCCACACTGGAGGTCATCCCAAACTTAAGAGCACCTACCACTCCACTTCTTAGACCAACATGGGAAGTTTTACATTACCTCCTACAGCAATACACCCAGTGTTGAGTTTCTGCATTCCTCCCATTAGTCCTTTTTTTCCCCCTGTAATTTGCAACTTCTTTCTCCTCCTCCCCTTACCCAAATTCTGTCTTACCTGGTTTCTTGGAAAGGAAAGCCCCAACTGGAAACCTCTAAACTCTTCTTCTTATAGCCCTTTGTTTCATCTTTGGTGTAGGATGAGAGAGAGAAAATGACATGATGTTATTAAAGTAAAAGAGGAGGGAGGAAAAATACAGGGAAAATCAGATATTTGAAATGTAAGCATGCCAGAAGATTCTATTCAACCCTATGATAGAAGGCAAGAGTGAGAAAGGATTTTCTGGAGCATTTGGGCCAATTACTTTTACAGATGAGGAAACAGGCTTAGAAATATCAAGTTATTTGTTTGTGCATGATCATCAAGGAAGGTAGTTCTGGATTCAAGAAAAGTATCCAGATTGCCAGAGCATTTGACACTATGTCTCACTTCATCTGATATTAAGGTATTAAGGCTCTGAGTACCTCAGTGACACTCAACTGTCAATACTTGCTTATGAAATAATGTTATACGAAATGTTAATTACATGTGTATAAGTTCTTGGAGTTCTGAAATAGTCAGAGTCATGTGAGGACCGAACCAATACAATTTCCTACAGAATATGTGGGCTACTCTTTACAATGTTTGGCCAAAGATTTGCATTTCTTTTTTTTTTTCTTAGACGAAATTTCACTCTTGTTGCCCAGGCTGGAGTGCAATGGTGTGATTTCAGCTCACTGCAACCTCTGCCTCTCAGGTTCAACCAATTCGCCTGCCTCAGCCTCCTGTAGCTGGAATTACAGGTGCCCCAACACCACGCCTGGCTAATATTTTTTTTTTTTTAGTAGAGACGGGGTTTCTCCATGTTGGTCAGGCTGGTTTCGAACTCTTGACCTTAGGTGATCTGCCCACCTCAGACTCCCAAAGTGCTAGGATTACAGGCGTGAGCCAACGTGCCCAGCCTAGATGTGCATTTCTTAATCTTTGGGCATATACATCTGTGTATCTACCTAGTTTCAGAAAACATGTCCTGTGTAATGTAATAGTACACATGAGTTTGCTGAACACCAGTGTCTCCTGGGGAGCTACAATGCAAATACTAAGAATCACCTGTGAAAGTATAGGCCACGTTCTAGCAAAAGAACATGTCCAAAACGGAGAAAGGAATAGAGAGATTTCAGAGATAAGTACAGGAAGTATGCAAATTTGGTCTTACATTTACCCTTCTCAGCAATACCTATCGACCTCCTATGTTGATTTTATTCTTATTACAGTAAAATTATGCATATAACTGTGTGTTCATTATAGTTCAGTTAAGATATATTTGACCATACCACTTGGCTCATTCTCAAAAGATCACTTTGTAGTTGTCAGTTGCTCTGAGATATATTAAAGACCTGTTTATGGTGTGTCCTATACCGAACTCCAGTAGACTCCCTCACTCAGAACAGGATGTTCTTATTTTTCACAGCCACAGTTTACAATGTACTTTTGAAAAGTCCTTTCTAAGGTCTCTTGGTCACAATCTCTCCTTTGTGGATTATTGCGATAGCTTCCTAAACACTTTTATCTACTACTGCCCCCAGCAGCTATTTTCTGCACAGTAGCCAGAGTGATCCTTTTAAAACATTAATCTGATCATGTTACACCCTTGCTGAAAGCACTGTAATGACTTTCCATCACTTTAGTATAAGATCAAAGTCCTCCACCTGATCCGGTTCTCTCTTAGCTCTCTGACCTTCTTTCGTCACACTCATCCTGTTTCTCTGAGCATGTGCTTGCCTCGGGGTCTTTTCTGATAGGGCTCCTCTGCAGGAAATGCTCTTCCCTAGAGAACCATATGGCTTGCTCCTTCAACTCTTTGTAGTCTGTGCTCACTTGTTACTAAATCAGAGAGATCTGCTCTCAATACCTTATCTGAAATAGCAACACAACACTCTACTCTCACTCTTTATTATTTTCTCTGCTTTTTTTTTTTTTCTAAGCCAACCTCTTTCTAATATTATATTGTGTATCTGTTTACTTGGTTACTCTCTGAAACTTCCTGCTCCATAAGGGCAGGTACTTTTTTCTGTTGGCCCACAAATATTAGTAAAATGGCTGGATAAAGTATATTGTTTCTTCTGAAGCAGCACAGACCATTTAATGAACATATAAATTGGTTATTTCTTTCTTACTTTGAACCAGTGTATTTGTGATGGGTTTTAACAAAAATAGTTTGGAATTTCTAATAATGTGGCAAAGATTAATTTATTTTATATACATCAGTAGATTTAAAAAAACACACTTTGGTAGTTGCACCTTCTTTATGTCCCTGTATGTTTTACTGAACAAGATCTTTTTTTTTTTTTTTTTTATGGCCAGCTTCTTTACTGTCGATTTTTGAGGGTACTTTATACATTCTAGAGGAGTCCTGTATTAGATATGTGGTTTACTTGCTTCCAGTCTGTAGCTTATCTTTTCAACTTTTTAGCATGATCTTTCTCAGAGTGAAAAGTTTTTATTTTTTTATTTTTATTTTTATTACACTTTAAGTTCTAGGGTACATGTGCACAACGTGCAGGTTTGTTACATATGTATACATGTGCCATGTTGGTGTGCTGCACCCATCAACTCGTCAGCACCCATCAATTCATCATTTACATCAGGTATAACTCCCAATGCCATCTCTCCCCCCTCCCCCCTCCCCATAATAGGCCCTGGTGTATGATGTTCCCCTTCCCATGTCCAAGTGATCTCATTGACCGAACAAGATTTTTTAAAAAGGCGAAGTTAAGGGAGGCACACTCAAAATACAATTTAATTTACTACTCATATTCACCAAAGTGTACTTCTTGGAAGGGTCATCTGACCATCTATTAAGTGTGTCCTCACTGAAAAAATAAAAATAAAAAATTGAGAATCCCTTTTTTAAACTGGTGATTCCTTGACTTCATGCTTGGTATGAATATTGATATAAGGACTCTTTAAATCCACAGCCCATTCAAAATCCCTGGCTCATAAATACAGAAAAGACTGTACTTAACATTTCTAGAAGTCAAACCTCCTTTAAGTAACATAGTCTATGAAAATCACTGAATATTATTTTGAACACATAGTAGGTATACAGAAATGTTATTCCTCCTTCCCCCACCCTTACTATGATTTTCTCAGTGGTGATAGAAATAAAAGAAATGTTATCAAGTTATGGCTGGGCATGTTGGCTCATGCCTGAAATCCTAGTACTTTGGGAGGCTGAGGCAGGAGGATCACTTGAGGTCAGGAGTTTAAGACCAGCCTGGGCAAGGAAGACCCTATCTCTACAAAAAATTAAAATCCAAACAAAAAAAATGCCAGGCATGATGACATGTAGCTATAGTCCTAACTACTCAGGAGGCTGAGGCAGGAGAATTGCTTGAGTCTAGGAGTCCAAGGCTGTGGTGAGCAATGATCAGACTACTGTACCACAACTTGGGCAACAGAGTAAGACCCTGTCTCTCAAACAACCAAACAAAAACAACAGAAATGTTAGTAAGTTACAAGTATTTGACATCTACCCTCCTCCTTGTGTCCTCATTATGGCAGATAAGGTCTTCCTTTATTGGAAAGAATCCAAGTAATGATATAGTGGAAAAAATATTAACAAAGTAACTGATGTTATCTACATAACAAATTGGTCATAGTAATAAAGTTAAAAGTGCAGCAGGAATAAGGAGGGCGTAAATGAGTTTATAGAGGCTGAACAAAAGGAGATATTTACAGAGATTAGAGATAAAGAGATGGCACTTGGGACAACGAGGGGAGTAGACAGTTGCCAGGCAAGTGAAATAAATAGCAAGAGATTGAAAAATGGCTTCCCAAAAATCTGAGAAGCATTGTAATTGTAATACCCTTTGTGAAATTTTTAAGAAAAACTATAGCCGAGACTCAAACGGCTCTAAAAATGTGGGGATCAAATTCTATTTTTTGTTTGTTTGTTTTACGACAATTCTTTTTTGGGGGCTAGCTTATCTCTCTCTGGCCCCTTTCCATGAGAAACTTAAAATTCCTTAAGTTCCTAGAATTTCTAGATGGAGCCTGGGTGGGCAATACAAAGCTGAATTTGTAAGGATTTCTGCAATTATCCTACATAAATCTCACTCAAACAAGAAAGAAAAAAAGCTGGTTTGCAAAGAGAAAGAGGTATTATAAAAACATAGCTTTACAGTCTTTGTACAAAAATGTGTGTAGTAACTAAACATTCAATCCACCATCCAATAAATAAGGATGCCAGAGTAACTCATATGATCCATGCAATAAAGAAGGCAGTGAGGGAGGAAAAAGGTGTTCAGAACCTGCTTATAGAGGGTGAAGGGAAGGTATGTTTTTTAAGAGGCCACAGAATTAAAGGAAATACGCATGAAAGATTTTGACATAGAGAGCCTAGGAATTAGAATTTAAAAATTTTTGTTGAAATTGAGGTCTGTCTGTTAACATTTTTTTTAAAGAGTCTATTAAATAACTAAATTGCTTTAATGACTTTTTCTTAAGTGAGTCTCTGTTGACTCACTTGCTTCCAGGCAAGATACAACTCCCCTAACTTTATGCATGTTACAAATAAATAGCATTATTTTACACTGTCTTTATTATCCACCTTGGAAAGAATTAGTTTCAGGTAAGTTTTTGGAGGGTCAAGTTTACTCCTCTATCCACAGAACCTATGACAATATCTAGCATAAAATACATTGTCTATGAATTAACTAATAGATGATTGAGTTAACAATCTAATTTTCAAATAGGGAAAACTTGCACTAATCGATGGCTGTTGTCTATATTGATAGGAATCATTTATTTTGTACACTTAGAATTAGAGATGTAGAATATTTTTATTTTAATTTTCTGATGAGAAGGCACACAGTGAAAAAGAATCAGGAATTATGAATGATGTTCGTGTCAAAGAGTGGTCAGCAAAGTAGCTATTCATATATTTATCAGAAATTTGGTTTCTCGCCGTTTTATTTCCACCCAGCCACCAGTGGAAATGATACTTATAAATATTTTATTGAATAGCTTTCATTTTAACACAAGTAGTAAGTAGAGGAGCAGATGCTTCTGCGTCTATGGGAGTGCCTTTGTGAAGAAGCCAAATGCCAGACTGCTTTGGCGAGAACTTTAATATTGGCTAGCTCTCTGGATCAAGTGTCCTCATCAAGATTTATTATATTTTTCAAATTATCATATAATAACTTTTAAATATTTTATTAACTAGTTTTAGGAAAGCCCACTTGCTTCAAATTCTCAACTGCAAATAGCATAATTTGAGGATTATTACTACACAGTCTGTCTTCTGAACCTGACTGTT
Source organism: Mandrillus leucophaeus (assembly GCF_000951045.1). Lineage (NCBI taxonomy): Eukaryota > Metazoa > Chordata > Mammalia > Primates > Cercopithecidae > Mandrillus > Mandrillus leucophaeus. Next base: position 2,582,083 of record NW_012103166.1, on the reverse strand, counting down.
CTATGCATCCTGTCTTCGGCCTTACTCATAAGAGGCCATGTCCTCACCGTCGGTCTGTCTCACACCACGCATGTTGGCCTTTAATGATTCCAGGTGATTGATGTGGGGAACTTTGGTCCAAGATAAATTCGACACTACCTCTTTTTTCTTTCCTCAGGGTCTCTACTATGCCTCTTCCTTTAACTTGACATAGCTCAATCAGTTCTGCCTTGGCCGAGATTTATTTTACACTCGTTAAAGGTACGATTTATCTCTCCTGGTAGTATACTATATTTGGCCACACAGGTTCCTGAGGGAGGTCACACAGGGGACATTCAAGCTGAATTACATTATTCATACTCTATGTTAGGTTTTTGCCACAAATTCCTGGTTTCACTGCAGGAAGTTGGACATTGTATCATGAATTAAATAAAGTGGCTGGCTTAAACAGGACAAATACGTTTCTTTCAGAAATAGTTAATTGCATAGTTGATTTTGTGACTCAGTGATTGAGATGGCTTTCCTTGGTCTTCTGAACATGTTGGCAATATGGTTGCTAAGGTTGCTCCCATCATATCATATCCAGCCAAGACAATTACAAAAGAAAGAAAAAAAATTACAAAAGAAAGAAAAAGCAGCACTGGCACCTGCATCTCATTAGCCAGGGGCCTGCCACATGGTCAGTCCTAACAGGATGTTGTTTAGGCCAGTCTTCAATGTCTGCCACACTTTCCTTTACCACTTGCCTTCAGGGGCTGGGCTTAAAGTTTCTGCCCTGGTATTTTGCTTAGCCCTCCAAAACTGAGAGCATCTCTAAAATAGAAGAGCATCTCCATTTTATCAATCCAGTCACAGTAAAAAGAACTCAAACACACACACAAAAAGCAGGATATTTGTGTCACTTCATTTATCCCACCAAGTCCACCACTGCCCAGCACCACAGAAGCACAGTTTATTCATGATGATCTCATTTGGTCCTTGATATACTGGTGTATCTCTTCTCTGAGGAAGAGAATTCATTTTTTGGAAATAGGGAAATTTCATCTCAGAACTACATTCCGAATGTCGGATTTACAACTTGGATAATGTTGGTTCCACACACCAGTGCATTGTTTAGGATTGTTCACATCAAATCTGCTTTTTGTTTTTATCCTACTTCTCAAGTACATTGAGGAGCCAGAGTGTTACAGGATCAATTCAATTCTCTAGATTTCAAGGGAGGGTTAATATTTTACCTGACTTTTGAAACAAACGAAATATGTTCAATATAAGAATTTGTGTGACTTTTGTAGTGTTCTTTTCCTCCACCATTTTTATTTTAGAAAATTTGCAAAAAAGGAACACTGTATAACCTTATGTCCCTCACTTACATTCACCAATTGTTAACATTTTCCCACTCCAAATACTTAAGCATGTAGCTGTTAACAACAGAAATGTTTTTATATAACTACAATGGAATGTTCATATTGAAAAATTAACATTGATTTATTATTATATATTTCCCATATTTTAATTTGCCTAATTTACCCAATAATGTTCAATTTCTTGTTCCCCCCTTTTCTAGGACCCAATCAATGCATTTAATTGTCATCATTCTGTAGTCTACTTTAATAAAAAATAGTTCCTTATCTTTTTTTATTTTCCTTTCATGACACTGATATTTTTTAAGAAGGCAAGCCATTTGTATTGCAGAATCACTTGATTTGTTTCTTTCCTCATGATTAGATTAAGGTTAAACATTTTTAATAAGAATACTAGAGAGATGATTATGTATCATTCTCAGTGCATTATAGCAAGTCATGATGTTAATTTGTTCTACTATTAGCAATATTACATTTGATCATTTGATAAAAGTAGTATTCAACAAATTTCTCATCTGTGATGTCTTTTCCCCTTTACAATTAATAACTAATCTATGAGATCATATGTTGAGACTGTGTTCCCAAACAATCTTTAACCCAACAATTTTAGCATCCATTGATAATTTGTGCCTGAATTGAGTCCTACAATGTTGACTAAAAATGATGATTTTCTAATTTGACCATTGCTCCTACATTTATTAGTTGGCATTTTTCCATGAAAAAGAGATTTCACGCCCTCCTCTGCCTTTTGAAACTTAGTATTACTATGGCTCACAGATTTGTTTATTAGTCAATCTGTTATAAACCATTTCCATCATAATATAAACCATATTTCTTTTTAATGCTCAAATTATCCCAGATTTGGCCAAAGGGAACCTCTTCAAAATTGTATGTCTTCTTGATATGTTCCTATCAACTTCTGAGAACTTCTTACTCTGATGTGACCATATGTCCCATGCTTACCTTGTTTCTCTTGCACAGACCTAGAGGCAGCCATTTTCCAAGTAGCTCTAGCTTCTGTCCGAGGAAAACAGTTCCCAAAGAATCAAGATCTAAGTGATCTAAATGCTCATTGTTACTGATGTACTATTGCTACTAACTTCATCAGGGAACAGAACTAAAAAATATGTATTTTAAAAATCATTAACTTGTATCTATAACTCCATTTCAAATTCAACATTATAGTATTTTTTTCTCTCCTCCCAAGGCACATTTGTAACTTTCTTCTTCCACAGTTGAAAATGAATGTGGTTGCATCAGTATCAATATGTGTACTGGTGCACTCAATCATTGAAGACACACGAAACAGTTTCAGACTTATTACACTCATACTGCTAGCATTAAAAAAATTATTAATTAAAGGTCAAGATTTCCTTTTGTTTTTAGAATATATACCAATGGGAATATAGTCAGAGTATTTTATACAAAAGTTGCATTTTAGTTATTGTGAATCCAATTAGGGATTTGCTTGTATTTGTATTTTTTGCAGCTCTTTCTTGAGTTTTTCTTGAATATAAACATACTAATATCATTCAAAAGTCGAATCAGAAAATGACAAAGTCAGAGCAAGTAGAAATACTCAGTGAAGTCTCTTTTCTTTTCTTAACTTTTCTAGTTTCCATATGTCTTCTGTAGGTAACAAGTGTAATCAGTTTTTAGTTTTACCCTTCCTGCATTTCTTCGGCAAAAATAAGCATATATACATACCTCCATGCTCACAGATATAAACTTCTACCCCCTTCTTTTATTTTATTCATATTTCTTGATTTCTTAAAATTATTTACATTTATCTATAGTTAGCTCTTAGAATAAATGTTACACAAATTTTCCTACTAGTTTGTAATTTATGTTTTAATTTTATTTATAATTTTGTTTTCTAGGCACAAGGCTGTTCTTTTTATGCTATTGAATTTACCAGTATTTTCTTTTATTACATCAGGATATTGAGACACTAGTAGAAAGATTTGGTCCCTTTGCCTATCCAGATTACATGGGAATTAATTCATGTTTTCTTCCATTTGTGTGTGCTTTTGTTTTGTACAATTAGATTTCTGATCCTTTGAGAGTTCTTTTTTGCGTAATCTATGGTATACAAATTCAATATTATTTTTCCCAGATGGCAATACCGTTGACCTATCATATTTACAATAAGTCTGCACTATCTACAATGATTGAGGTGTCACCTTTACACCACACTAAATTTCTGTACATACTTGGGTTCTTTTCTGAACTTTCTATTCTGTTCTACTGCTCTTTCTGTTCCATCATATGCCAGTAAACAACTGTTTTGATTACAGAAGCTTTGTAGTATGTTTGCATATCTGATAAGTATATGCACTTTGTTACTCTTCTTTGGGATTTCAGATCTTCTGACATGTTTATTTTTCTATGATAATTTTAGAATTAACTCGTGTAGCAAAAAATAAAATTATATGAATTTTTATTGAAATTGTACTCAATTTAGATATTAACTTAAAGAAATTTGTCATGCATATGATACTGAATCCAAAACCAAAAACCGTTTGTCGTTTGGTCCAAAATGATTTTTTATGCTTTTTATGAGAGTTTTAAAGTTTTACACTTAGCGGTTTCACATATTTCTTGTTTTGTTTTTCTAAATTTTCCATATTTTGTAGCTATTTGAATAATTTTTTAAAAATTATTTTTCTACAGTTACGATTTTTTGTGTACAGTTGAAGGCTATTGGGTTTTTGATGTTCATTTTTATATTCTATTGTGTTATAGGATATTATTATATGCATTGGTTTTATAATTTCTTCTCTCATATTTCCAAAAAATAGTGATATCATTTGAAAATAGATACATTTTACTTCTTCTTTTCAAATTGACCGATATTCCTATACAATGTTAAACAGTAGTAGTTAAGTAGACATCTTTGCTTTGTTTCTGACCTGAGTATGAAGGATATGTGGATTATGTGCATCCATGCTATTATGTGGATATGTGTGTGTATATGTGTATAGTACTTATTTCTTTCAATATTGTTAGAAGAATTATGTATCAAATTTTGTCAAAGGAATCCTTGGAAACTAGTATTTTCTCCCTGGCAGTATCAATATAAAGAAATAAAGGAATAAATTTCCAAACCTCACTTGGTCATAATGTATTACTTTCCTGTAGGTCTATTCAGTTCCATTTGCTGATGTTTTATTTAGAATTTTTACATCTGTATTTACAAGTAATACTTGTTTTTTGTTTGTTTTGTTTTCTGCTACCACCATTCACCATTTAATGATATATCTGTCTCATAAGAAGTAATTTGGAAAATTTCCTTCACTTTTAAAGCTCTGGAACAACTTATGTAGCAATTGAGCAAATAAATATTAACCATTTTATAGGCCCCTGTGGAACCACCTGACTTTGGTGCTAATTTTGGTAGGAAGTTTTTGTTTGTTTGTTTTGTTTTTTTCTTTCTTTACCTTTCACTATACTCCAGTGAAACCCATCTATTTAATCTCTGTGTCTCAGGATTGTTTTCACTTACTGCAGGTTACCAGTCAGTTGATAATTAAGTCTCTTAGGTTTCTTTGTATTTTTCCAAAAATGCCTTTATGTTACCTCTGGGATAATTTCACTTGATATGAAATTCCAGACTGACTGATTTGTTTTCTTTCAGCACTTTAAAGATATATCCTCACCATGTGCTGGCCTCCACTCTTTTTGATAAAATGTTAGCCAACATTGACATCAATGTTTCCATGCATTAATGCTTCATTTTTTTTGTTTTGTTTTGTTTTCCTGTAGCTACATTGAAGACTTTTTTTTTTCTTTAGCTTTTCAATAGTTTGATAATCATACACCTAGGGGTTTTTCTTTGTGTTTATCTTACTGGAGTAGTCTGAACTTCTTGCCTCTTTTTTTTTTATACTTTAAGTTCTAGAGTACATGTGCTCAAGGTGCAGGTTTGTTACATAGGTATACACGTGCCATGATAGTTTGCTGTACCCATTAACTCATCATTTACTTTAAGTATTACTTGTTTCTTTAAATGTATGTATTTTAACACATTTTGGGGGAGAAATTTCAGACATTATTGTTGAAAATATTTTTCTGCCACATTCTCCCTGTTTCACTTTTCCTTCCAAGGCTCCAATTATGTATATGGTAAACTTTTTGATATTCAACCACAGGTCACTGAAGTTCTCGTTATGTTATTTTGCAATTAGTATCTCCCTATTTTTCAGATTAGATCATTTTTGTTAATCTGTTTCAAATTCCTTGATTCTTTCTTCTGTTATATTCACTGTGATATTAAGCCAAAACAGTGAATTTTATTTTGTTTGTATTTTTCAGTTCCAGAATTTAGAGTATGCTTGTTTCTTACCATTTTTATTCCTATGTTGAGATTCTCTACTTGTTCATAATTTTGAGCACACATTTTCATTGCCTCATTGAGCATAGTCATATGGCCGTTTTCGAATTCCTGTCTTCTAAGTTTAATATCTTAGTCATCTCAGACTTTTAGTTTATA
>NW_012103166.1:2573250-2575646 GCF_000951045.1 Mandrillus leucophaeus | reverse complement strand
CTCGAAGCTGTCTCCCTACTATGATAAGACCCAGTGACAACTTTCGTTCAGTTATTTTAGCTTTGGATAGTTTTTTGGAACGTGCATTGTGCATTCATAGTTTAGGGGTCAGGCAGAGACTTAGACAGAGTTAGTAAATCAGCTTTGAATCTTCCCAAGTGAAACTCCTTTCTTATCAGAATTTCCACTTTACTTTCTAGCCGTGGTGATAACCCAGAACCTAGTCTCTGATTTTTCATGCCAGTAACACTTCAGGTTTCTAGTCAAGTTTGCACAAACCAATGCAGCATGCATATTACTATGCTCTGCCTCCAGGCAAAAAGATAAAAATAACAATCATAAAATGGGACATTCACTTAGTATTTTATTCTTCAAATGTTGACTTCCTCTGGCTTTTATCTGCTTTTGCCAGCTCAAGGGTGCTTTCAACTATTATTCTATTATTGTTTTTATCCAGAGTTTATAAGAGTTGTATTTTATTTCTGAGAATTTTGTTTTGTTTTGTTTTGTTTTGTTTCGTTTTTCTGAGATGGAGTCTCACATTGTCGCCTGGGCTGGAGTGCAGTGGTACCATCTTGGCTTACTGCAACCTCTGCCTCCCAGGTTCACGTGAGTCTCCTCGCCTCAGCCTCCCAAGTAGCTGGGATTACAGGCACCCGCCACCACGCCCCGCTACTATTTTTTTTTTTTTTTTTGTATTTTTAGTAGAGATGGGGTTTTACTATGTTGCCAGTCTGTTCTCCAACTTCTGACCTCGTGATCCACCCACCTCGGCCTCCTGAAGTGCTGGGATTACGGGCGTGAGGCACTGTGCCTAGCCGAGAAAATTTAAAAATCGTTTTGACATGATTTGTGTGATGTGCACTCATTTAAATTTCTGTGTTATAACTGGTATTTTTTATTTCAATTATGTTATGCTAACATATTTATTTTGCATAATGTTTTATATTTGCAATGTTGCTTTCTTTTCGTGGTCTTATTTTACTTTTACTCCTTTTGGCATTAAAGAAAAGTTTTACTTTTGTTCTCATATATAGCTTGATATTTATATCTTTTGTAATGCCTATTGTTTCTTATTTATCACTTAACTATTTGGCTTTTACCTTTAATTATTTTAATTTTATTTCTAAATATTAATATGGCATAATCAATATATTCATTTTACTTTTTTATCTTCTACTTTTTAGTTGTATTACTTCTGTATTGACAGAACATACACTATTTATGCAATATTTTTCTTGTCACCCTTTTGCTTTAAAAACATTTGGAGAAATATTCTACATATGCCATTTATATAGTGAATATACATAAAATTATAGGACAAAATTAAAATCAAACACATCAATCATATCACACCATTGCAATGATCATGGTTAGTTCTTTGCTAAAGTCTCCCCAGAAATGATTTGGTTAGGTTAGAACTTATATACTAGTAGATTCCTCAAAAAGGGCTTTTGAATATAGTATCCCCTGGTTCTTGCAAGTTATATCTGATTTATCTCTTTAATATTTTATGATAGCTTGGCTGTATAAAACCTTCTTTTGTTTTCCCTTTTTTTAAATTTTTTGAAAAAAATGCTATATTCTGCTGTTTTGTTTTGTATATACTTATTATGAAACCTGATGGCAATATTAATTTTCTTCTTTTAGTATATGATTTGGTCTTTCTCTCTACAGTCCTGAGATTTTGTTTACTTTTGTTTTTCTTTAATATTATTTTCTAAACATTGTATTATTATATGTTTTGAATTTCTCTCTGATAGTTTTCCCTAGAAATATTGGGCCCTTAAAATAAGTAAATGTAGCCTTTTGATATAAAAAATATTTCTGAAAAACAATTTTAAAAATAATTCTGTTCTATTGTTAACTTTTTCAAAAAATCTTTTTCTTCAATTTCATTCCTGATGGTCAATTTCTCTTTCAAAACTTTCTGATTTTTTTAAATCTGTTTTTGTGTTTCCAATTCGTTTTAACATATCTACAAATGCTTGTTTAATAATATTTAACTCAGAATAGGATGTTATATTATAGGTTCTTTCTGCTTCATGACTGGAAAATTTTTTATGAGCTAAAAATTTTGATTCTTATATTCTGTTTCTTACTATATTGCTTTGTAGGAACATGGATGACCACTTGTTGATTTTGTAATATTTTATCGTCTGGGATGATTAAGCACTGGCATGCAGACATGGCTGAAGAATTTTAGATAGCTTACTAAATTGTGTAGTCTGAGAATGTTCTTTTCTATTGCTATAGTGAAATGCAGTCTTTTAGGATGGAGCAGTTCTGTTTTCTTGCTTTTAATTTAATTTTTTGCTTACTTGTTTGAGTGTACAGAGGAAAGCTAGTTTTATATACCCTTGATATTAAAAGAGATCTTGGCTACATATACAAAC
>NW_012103166.1:2555381-2571920 GCF_000951045.1 Mandrillus leucophaeus | reverse complement strand
GTTATGCTAACATATTTATTTTGCATAATGTTTTATATTTGCAATGTTGCTTTCTTTTCGTGGTCTTATTTTACTTTTACTCCTTTTGGCATTAAAGAAAAGTTTTACTTTTGTTCTCATATATAGCTTGATATTTATATCTTTTGTAATGCCTATTGTTTCTTATTTATCACTTAACTATTTGGCTTTTACCTTTAATTATTTTAATTTTATTTCTAAATATTAATATGGCATAATCAATATATTCATTTTACTTTTTTATCTTCTACTTTTTAGTTGTATTACTTCTGTATTGACAGAACATACACTATTTATGCAATATTTTTCTTGTCACCCTTTTGCTTTAAAAACATTTGGAGAAATATTCTACATATGCCATTTATATAGTGAATATACATAAAATTATAGGACAAAATTAAAATCAAACACATCAATCATATCACACCATTGCAATGATCATGGTTAGTTCTTTGCTAAAGTCTCCCCAGAAATGATTTGGTTAGGTTAGAACTTATATACTAGTAGATTCCTCAAAAAGGGCTTTTGAATATAGTATCCCCTGGTTCTTGCAAGTTATATCTGATTTATCTCTTTAATATTTTATGATAGCTTGGCTGTATAAAACCTTCTTTTGTTTTCCCTTTTTTTAAATTTTTTGAAAAAAATGCTATATTCTGCTGTTTTGTTTTGTATATACTTATTATGAAACCTGATGGCAATATTAATTTTCTTCTTTTAGTATATGATTTGGTCTTTCTCTCTACAGTCCTGAGATTTTGTTTACTTTTGTTTTTCTTTAATATTATTTTCTAAACATTGTATTATTATATGTTTTGAATTTCTCTCTGATAGTTTTCCCTAGAAATATTGGGCCCTTAAAATAAGTAAATGTAGCCTTTTGATATAAAAAATATTTCTGAAAAACAATTTTAAAAATAATTCTGTTCTATTGTTAACTTTTTCAAAAAATCTTTTTCTTCAATTTCATTCCTGATGGTCAATTTCTCTTTCAAAACTTTCTGATTTTTTTAAATCTGTTTTTGTGTTTCCAATTCGTTTTAACATATCTACAAATGCTTGTTTAATAATATTTAACTCAGAATAGGATGTTATATTATAGGTTCTTTCTGCTTCATGACTGGAAAATTTTTTATAAGCTAAAAATTTTGATTCTTATATTCTGTTTCTTACTATATTGCTTTGTAGGGACATGGATGACCACTTGTTGATTTTGTAATATTTTATCGTCTGGGATGATTAAGCACTGGCATGCAGACATGGCTGAAGAATTTTAGATAGCTTACTAAATTGTGTAGTCTGAGAATGTTCTTTTCTATTGCTATAGTGAAATGCAGTCTTTTAGGATGGAGCAGTTCTGTTTTCTTGCTTTTAATTTAATTTTTTGCTTACTTGTTTGAGTGTACAGAGGAAAGCTAGTTTTATATACCCTTGATATTAAAAGAGATCTTGGCTACATATACAAACTTTGATATATACTTCCTTTTCTTGAGTTTCTTAATAATAGTCTTTAATATCTGCCTATTATTTTCTTTTCCTTTTTTAGTGGCAAGTCTCGAAGTAATGGCTACCTTTTTCAAGTTTCTTCATTTACACCAGAAGCAGTGCCTTCCTGAGCCTCCCACCTTGAGTCCTCCCCTCAGAATTGCTTTGAATTCTGCAATATTGAGTGCTCTGAACTGCTGGTAACAAATCTTTCTCAAATATGTTTATACTAAGTATAAGACTTTCTCTTTCTGGGAGTAATTTTGTCTGTGTTTCACTACTCTTTTTCCTTTGTTTCTATGTCTTATTTCTACCTCTTTTATTTCACAACCATGAACTTATCTGTGGAATTTGGGTGTTTATTTTCCTACTTAAATATAACTTAATATTTGTAGTGTTGTCTATGTCCTAAATATGCCATAGACATGAGTCATGTGTGGTTTATTTGCTTCTTTTTAATTTATTTGGAATTTTTTTGGAGAATGTGTATACATTTTTATTTAAGCTATTGTTATCATCCTTTGAGATCTTGGAACTCCAAAAATTTATTTTAAGCTAGTTTTCATTAACTCTCATTAGAAACAGAAAAACTAGAGTCATAGTGATATAATAAGTCACAATGATAAGTCATAATTAAAATATAAAAGTTTGTATGGCTTGAACACAAATATTTAAAAGTGTCCCTATTACTGGCCTCTATTTTCAAAAATGTTTAATATAATCCAGCTCTGATAAATATACATCAGAAGGAAAATATTAGAGTTTTAGAGGTTGTCTACCGAGTTCCTCTTAACAACAAAATCAAAATCTGTCTGTATAGATTGAATAAAGCTCTAAAGTTTTTATGTCCCTCTAATACAGATATAGATACATATATATATAATTGTTATGGCTTCATGGCAAGTAGAGTACAATCTTTGAAACACAGAATTAATTAGTTAAGATATAGCCTCTTTGCTTTAAGCTTGGCCATTTGATTTATTTTGACAGTAAGATGTTAGCATATTTGAATTAGCCAAATCTCTCTAGTCTGGACTAAAGACAACTGAAAGTGTCCAAGATGTAAGAGCTTGAAAGGTATTTACATATCTGGGTTTGCCTTCTTGAATTCTTGCCTTATCCATAAGAAAATTATGGCTAAAATAACTGTTATTCTATAGAGAAAAAAAGAACATTGTGCAGACATGCATCTAATCTAAAACTTGAAACCAAATTTAATCCAGATAAAATGAGTTTCAGATAATCCACAATGCATGGATGAGAAAGTATGCTATTGTTGTAAGCAACTGAGGTTTGGGATGGTTAGTTATGCAATGTCATTGTCACAGTTGTCAACAAAGAAAACAAAAAACTAAAATTGATGGTAGTAATTTTGGAACTGGGAAGCAAGTGGCAAGGGAACTATAATAGGAGGTTAGAAAAATGGTGAGTAAAGTCATAAAAAGTGGGGAAAATGTCAATCTGTGCTATGCAGTGACTAAATATTTGGTAAAACTGTCATCCATGATAAGAGACAGGACAGAAAATATATCTAATGAACTTGTCATATTGATTGAGGAGATTTTGAGGTCGACTGCTATAATCCCAAGGTGGTTTCTTCAAGCTGCATTTGATTCTATAAGACAGGAAAGTACTATAAGACAGGAAAGAACTGACCAGAGTCAGAGTAGAATTGAAACTATGAAGAACTCAGAAATGCTAGAATGTGTAAAATTATCAAGTTAAATTGATTTTCACCTTATTAAATACACGGTTATTAACATATAGCCTTAGGAGAAAAATTATTATTTGGTACTTTCAAAAAGATATGGTCCTAGAGTATGACAAAATAGGCATGTGGTTCTAATACCATTTTTAAGACCTCTGAAAGGATTAGATGAACATCTTATAGATCTTTTCAGCCAGAAAAAAAGGAAGGGCTCCTAGGAGGTTGAAAGGTGTGGTCCCCTGGACATCTGATATACTCAGGGAAACTATAATTTCAATTAAAATGAGAGACATATTTCAGAAGTAATTGTGGTTGTAGCTTTTGGAATATGACGTTAAATATAATTAAATATATAGAAAATTTACAATTTGTGAGAGAGTTGGAGTAGCCAAATCTCTCTAGTCTAGACTAAAGGCAACTGAAAGTATTAAAGATGTAGAAAGATCTTTGAACTTACTACTCTCTTCAGTCAGAAAGCAGACTTAGACTTTTCTTCTCTGAAGTAAAGCACATTCTCCAATGTGTTTTCACAAGATGAGATTTTTAGAAAAGAAAAAGGCTTAGGTGACAGAAAGGAGCTGTGGAGAGCAGTGTACCAGGGAATCACTCCCAGAAATCAGACACACAGCCTAATCAAAAAACGAACAAACAAACAAACAAACAAAAAAACATTGCCTGTCCCCAAAATAGGGGAATTTGGCAATATTTGTCTATCAGGAATATAAAATTTCTATAGACTATTTTTAATGATGTGTGCATTCTGTTATTACTCTTTCTGAATGGGAATGTTTATTATGTTCTACCCTGTTCTATCATTATACTTTGCATTCTGGTGGACTTTGAATCAGTTCATAGATATCTGGATCACAAAAAAACTACATGTAGACATATTGTAGGTCCTCTGATCCTAGACCTTGAGTCTGCTGCCATGGTGGAATGGGACTTTTAGGGGTGTTTGGATAAGAATGAGTACATTTTTCACATTGGTAATTTTGACCTACAAAAAAGTGTGAAAAACTGAATCATTACTCTTAATTGTTAACTCTTCTGCAGTAATGGTATACAACCACATTCCTGTCATGGTGGAAGCACTGTATCACCCAACTCTTGCTTTGGGTTTGATCTCATAACTGACTTTGGCCATAAAATGTTAATGAATATGACACCAGAAAAAATATAAAATTTTTTTTGCGCTTGAGCTTTCATTCTTATGCTCTTGCCTTTCACCTGTGAAGGCTATGACTGGTAGCCTTGGGTTTTAAGAAGCCATAAAGATACATGGAGATGATATAAACCCAGCTTGTAGTTTGGTGTGAAGTCCAATCAAGCCCAGCCAAGCACAACCAGGATCAACTGAACTTTAGATGCAGGAGTAGAAAATGCTAATATATTTATTTATTTTTCTGCAACTTAAGTTTTGAGATTGTTTTTTACACAGCATTATTATGGTAATATCTAAAGCATTCACCCTTTTTTTTATTTAACCAAGCACTTTGATGAAGCTTTGAGAATGAAGAGAATGCTTATTGCATTGTCTGGAAGCAGAATGTGCATAAATGAATAAAAGGCTGAAATTCTTGGGATAAAAATTGGATAAATATTTGCAAGGAAGACCAGAGAGAAAGAGATTAAGAGACTGAAGCAAACATGGAGGCAGACAAGAAATGAAATATCCTGAAATCAAATAACAACTGGATCTTCAGGTTAAAAGTCTATACTGCTTTCTGGTTAAAAATCTCAAATCATAAGTAATATTTTGATAAATTTACCAAATGAAGTGTACAATTATTCCTTCTTCTGACTAAAATAACACTCGAAGTTTTGAAATATACTTTGCAAAATATTCTAGTGGAGATTCTCCATCATGGCACCCTTAGTGCCCAGTAGAGAAAAGTTACAGAGCTAGGTCATCCAGAGCACAAAACCCCTCTGATGACACTGACAGGACTAGTTATGACAGGTGACTCTCAGACTAATCAGAGCTTAAGATATTTTTCAAAGTGGAATAGCAAAGTATAGGGTTTCCTTTTTAGTTGCTAAGCTTTGTATCTGGAGGCTAATACTCATATTCACAGTTTTCCTAAAGCTGTTCCCCTTCAACTTCTACAAAATAAGGGAAACATGACAAATGCAGACATTGACAAATAAAAAATATAAGGCAGTAAAATTGTCAAAAATATTTTCAAAAAGAAAAAGAAATTCCAAGGACTAGTTTGTTGAAAGACAAATGAACAAAATGGATAAACAAAAACCACCATAACTAACAACAAATAAAATGAAATACCTTCAAGCAGGTGTAATACTGATGGTCCATGTGTAATACACTAGGAGAAACATCTTCACAGACAGAAAAGATAAGCCTTCAAGTATATTTTGTGAATCCAATATATCAGCAATCTCCCAAATGTGAAAAAAGCAACACATTGAAATGTAAAAACAAACTTCAATATTGCTAAAGAATAGGTATGCAGAACTCTTTGGTTAAATATTTGAACAAAGAACTATGCAGTATATAAAAATATCAACTAACTTAACCATGTGGTGTTTATAGAGCAAGGATTTTAAAAGATTTGTTTAAGTGATTCCAATATGAGTTAGGCAAAATTTTTAAAAATATTATGACTATATAAGTAGTTTATGTAAGGGCATGTAACAGAATAATGCTAAAATAGATAGTTCCTTGACATAATAAATGTGATTAAATTGTAGCCAGCCACCATTCTGTCCAATTGTAGAAAAGTAGGATTCCTTTTGAAGTTAGGACAACCACACAAACCTACCCTCAATACTGCTATTTAACAATACTTTGAAAGTACTAGCCTATACCTTATTCTGGAGGTTAAATATAAGGAAGTAGGGATATTTTTATTTATTATTTGCTATTAACATGATGTTTTGACTGAAAAAATGAAGAGAAGTCACTGAGGAAACATCTATAGGAAAAATACGATTTCATTAAGTTGGTGTTGTCAAAAAATTAATGTACAAATTCTAATGCCTTTTGTTGCAAAATATAATGTAAAAAAAGACTACATAAAGCGATCATAACCAAAATATACAACTAGGAATAATCTTACATGATATTTGTAATAATAAACAAAATAAATAAATAACTGAATGACATAAAGGAATATTTAAATAAATGTAAAAATACAATGTATTTTGCGAAGAGAAAAACTGGAAAAGCTCAATACTTTAAAACTAAAACTACCTATCCTTCTCGAATTTATCTAGAAATTCTATGTGAGCTCATTTGAAACATTAATGGAAATTATTTTTGTTATTTTTCCCCGGAACTTGAAAAAGATTGATACTAAATTAAATCTAAAAGATGGAGAAAGAACTATAAATTCTTCTAAAAGATAGAGAAATGAGAGCAGACTATCTTTAAAATTGGTAGAATTATTACTTTGTATAAAATTATATGTGGTCTATAATAGTTTATAGAATACAACATAATATAATGAGATATAATACAAATCTGTGTATGTATAGGAATTTTTTTCAGAAGCTAATAACATCAGCAGGAAGGCAAAACAAAATTTCCAAGTATTTGTACCCTTATTGAAAAATCAATTTGAACTCTTCATACTCAAAAATACCCTCATAAGAGCTAAGAAATCCCTACAAGTGCCAGGAGCTATTAACCCAGCCTCTAGTCAAGACATCATAGCCCCTGTTACAAAGTCACCACCCATGTGCCTAGCCTCAAGGTCCACTCTAGCATGAGGTTGGACTCTACAGATCCAGCTTTCATGTTGTTCTCTTTAGTTATAGGCTCCAGGTTGAGCCCCGACAGTCCACACGCTTCAGGCCTGCCCCACAGCCAGGGCCCCTTCTACAGCCTTGAAGTCCTGACAGTCTATTGTGAACACAGCCTTCAGGTCTTCACTAGCATAGGAGTGGCACCCACAAATCTCAGTTCCAGATAACCCCCTGCAGCCCTAGGTACCATACATGCCCCAGCTTCCAGATTGCCCTCTATACCCCACACATCAATTGAGCCATGGCTCAGGCCCACCTTAGCACTAGACCAAACCCCACAGACTCAGGCTCAAGTTCTGCTTAAGCACCAGTTTGGCTTCTGTGGACCCAGGCTTTAAGTTATCTCCCACTGACACACAGGCTCCAGGTCTGCCCCAGCAGACTAAAGGCCTAGGACTATGGCAGTGAAGACAGAGGCGCTAGGCCCAAACCCAGTGACCCAGGAAACAGATCTGGCCCCTATGGGTGCTGGAGGCAGGCCTTCCCACCTGTTTATATAGGCACAAGGCCAGCCTTCCCAAGCACTTCAGCAACAAGCCTGCCTGCAAACCCTACCAGACAGGCCACAGACAATCTCTTGATGAGTTGACTGGTGAAGAGCTTTGCTGCATATACCATTCTATAAATGCTGGAATAGATACCTGCTACTTCAAATGCACAGATGCCAATAAATGGTCACAAGGATTATGAATAATTAGGTAAGCATAATAACATCAAAAGAAGAAAATAAACCAGTAACTGATTCCAAAAATGAAGATTTATGAACTACCTGACAAAGAACTCAAAATAAATATCTTGATATTCAGTGAGCTACACAGACACAGACACAGACACAGAACACAGAACACAGACCATATACAATCAGGAAACTAACATGTGAACAAAATGAGAAGTTCAACAAAGAGATAGACACAAAGAGATAGTGAAAAAAAAAAAAAGCATTGAACAAATTCTGGAACTAAAGAACACAGTTAACGGAACTGAAAATGCCTATAGAAAGCTTCAACAATGGATTCTACCAAGCAGATAATTAATAAACCTGAAGATTTGCCATTTAAATTATCTAGTCAGAAGAACAAAAAGTGAAAAAGAATAAAAAATAGTAAAAAAAAGCCTATGGGATTTATGAATGACCAGCAAATGAAACAATCTATGAATTATGGAAATTTCAGAAGAAGCAGAGAAAAACGATGGGTAGAAAGCTTATTTAAAGAAATAATGACAAAACTTTATAATTCTGGAGAGAGAATTAAACATCCAGATTGATGAAGCCAAAATAATCCCAAATAGGCTAAGTATAAAGAAATCCTCACTCAGATACATTTATACTCAAATTCTCAACTGTCAAAGATAGCAGCACCAGAAAATTGATTCATCACATATGACAGAAACTCTATGAGACCTTCAGTGGATTTCTCAGGAGAAGCCTTTCAGGTCAACAGGCAGTGGAAAGATATATTTAAAGTGCTGGAAAAAAGAAACCTGCTATACAAGAATACTATACTCAGCAAGGCAGCAAGGCTATCCTTTAGAAATGAAGGAGAAATAAGGACTTTCCCAGACAAAAAGGACCCATGAGAGTTTATCACAACTAGGCCTGCCTTAAAAGAAATACAATGAGTTCTTTACATTGAAATGAAGGGACACTAACAATACAAAACAGACATAAAATTTAAGACTTACTATAGAGGTACACTCTAGCAAATTTGGAATTCTCTAATACTATAATGGTGGTGTATCAACCACTTTTAGTATAAAAGTTAAAAGACAAAAGTATCAAAAGTACTAAGTTACAATAAGTTAATGAATATATGATATATAAAAGATGCACATTGTAATATTAATAACATAAAATGGGAGGAGAGGATAGATAAAGGGCAGATTTTTGTATGTGGTTTAAGTTCATATAAACTTAAAATAGACTGTTACTACTGTAAGATATTTTACTTAAGCTTCATGGTAACCACAAAGATAAAAACCACACAAAAAAGATAAAGGAATGAAGGCATACCCCTGTAAAAGTTAATCAATCACAAAGGAAGAAAGCAAGAGAGGAAGAATGGAACAAAGTAACTACACATTACTCAAAACAATTAACAAAATGGCAGCAGTAAGTCCTTTCCTATTAATAATTACTTTAAATGTAAATGAACTAAATTATCTAGTCAAAAGACATTGTAGCTGAATGGATAAAAACGAGATGCAACCATATACTTCCTATAAGAGATTCACTTTAGCTTTAAGGACACACATAGGCAAAAAGTGAAGGGACGGAAAAAATATTTCATGCAAATGTTAACCAAGAGACAGCAGGGATGGTTATACTTATTTAAGACAAAACAGACTTTAGGTCAAGAACTGCTACAAGACACGAAGAATGTAATTATATAATGATAAGGATGTCAATTCATCAAGAGGATATAAAAATTGTAAATATACATACCCAACACAGAGAACCTTAATATATAAAGCAAATATTAACAGAAATTAAGAGAGAATTAGACAGTAATACAATAATAGTAGGGGACTTCACTATTCATTTCAACAATGGGTAGGTGATGCAACAGAAATTCAATAAGGAAACAGGAGAGTCAAACAACACTATCAACCAATTAAGTCTAACAGACATATAGAGCACTCCAAACATTCCAACCAATGACAGAAAAATACACATTCTCTTCAAGTGTATATGCAACATTCTCCAGGATAGATCTTATGTTAGAATACAAAACAAGTTTTGACAAATTTAAGATTGAAATTATATGAAGTATCTTTTCTGGCCACAATGGTATGAAACTAGAAATTACTAACAGAAGGAAAATTGGAAAATGTACATCTATGTGGAAGTTAAACAACACAATTCTGAACAAACAATGGGACAAAGAAGAAATAAAATGAAAAATTAGAAAATAACTTTAGACAAATTAAAATGGAAACACAGTATACCAAAACTTATGTGATGTAGCAAAAGCAGTTCTAAGAGAAAATTTTATAGCTGTAAGTCCCTAAAATAAGAAAGAAAAAGTTATCAAATAAACAACCTAACTTAACAACTCAAAGGACTAGAAAAAGAAAAACTTAAGCCCAAATTAGAAGAAGAAAAAATAAATTAAAATAAATACTAGGAAAATGACAAAAAGATTAATAAAACCAAAATTTTGTGTTTTGAAAAGATTTTTTAAAATGAGAATCCCTTAACTAGACTAAGAATAAAAGAAAAGACTCAAAATCAGGAAAGGGGAGAAATTACAAGTAACACATACATAAAAATATTATAAGATATATGCACAAAAATGAAAAATAAAAATAAAAATTTAATGATAAATAAATCTCATTAGAACTTGAATATATATATGTATGTATAGAAATATATATATAGAAATATATATATTTTGGTACCACATGAACAATCACATGTAACAAATTGGACAACCTAGAAAAAAGTGGATAGATTATTGGAGACATACAACCTACAAAAAATGAATCAAAATGACATAGAAAGCTTGAAAAGACCAATAACACATAAAGAGATTGAATCAGTAATCAAAATCTTTAAAAAAGAAAAGTCCAGGACTTAATTAATTCATAGGTGAATTCCAAGAACTACTTAAAGAAGAATTAACATTAATATTTTTAAACTATTCCAAAATAATAGAATGAAGGAGAACACTTCCAAACTCTTTTTATGAAAAAAAAATCACCTTGAAGACGCAAAGACACTACAAAGAAAAAAAAAAAAAAAACTGCCAACCAATATCCTTGATGAACATGGATGCAATATTTTCAACAAAATACTAACGAACTGAATTCAACAGCATATTACAAGAATCCTTCACTATGATCAACTGGGATTTATCCTCGGGATGGAAGGATGATAGCTCACAAATAAATTAATAAATGATTCATTATTTTAACAATGAAAGATAAATATCATATAATCATCCCAATAGATGCTGAGCAAGCATTTTATAAAATTCATTATCTTTTCAAGATAAAAATTCTTAACATACTACACAGAGAAGAAATGCATTTCAACATAATGAAGACTATATATGACAAACTCACAGCTAGCATCATACTCAATAATGAAAAACTGAAAACTATTACTCTAAGATTTGGGAAAAGACATCTTTGTGATGTCTTTGCCTGATTTTACTCTCACCACCTCTATGTAATATGCTACCGGAAAGCTTACCTAGAACAATTAGGTAACAAAAATGAATAACACCATTTAAATTGGAAAGGACGTACAGTTGTCTCTGTTTATAACTGACAAATCTTATATGAAGATAGTCCTAAAGACTTCATTAGAAGACTGTTAGAACTGAAAGCATTCAGTAAATTTGCAGGATACAAAATAGTAAGCATACAAAAATCTGTAGCTTTTTATACTAACAAGGAACTACATGAAAAATAAAATTTAAAAATCTCATTTATAATAGCAAAATAAGAAACTTATATTTAGAAATTAGTATGACAAAAAAGAGGTGAAAGATCTATGTACTGAAAACTACGAAATAGTGATGCATCAATTGGAGAAGACACATACAAATGAAAAGATACCCCAAGTTCATGAATTAGAAGTATTATTATTGTTACAATGTCCGTACCACCTAAATTGACCTATGGATTCAAGGCAATTCTTATAAAAATTCCAGTGACATTTTTCACAGTATCAGAAAACACAATCTTAAAATACGTATAGACAAAAATCCTAAGTAGCCAAAGCAATATTGAGCAAAAGAATAAAACTAAAGACATCACACTACCTGAGATCAAAAGATGTTACAAAGTTATAGTAATCATAACAGCATGATGCTGGCATAAAAACAGACATAGAGACCAATGGTGCAGAATAGAACGCCAAGAAAAAAAATTTATACGTTAATGGTCAATTGATTTATGGTGATGCCAAGGACATACCTCAGGAAAAGACAATCTCTTCAATAAATGGTGTTAGACGACTGGATATACATAAGTATAATAATGAAATGGTACTCTTTTTCCAAACCATATATAAAAATCAACTTCAAATGTATTAAAAACTTAAGTATAAAACTAAAAAACGTAAAATTACCAGAAGAAAATATAGGGCAAAGATTGACATTGATTTGGGCAATACATTTTGGTTATGACTCCAAAAACACAAGCATCAGAAGCACCAACAGGCAAATGGGATTTCATCAAACTAAAAAGCTCCTGCACAGCAAAGGAAACAATAAACAGAATGAAGAGACAACCTACAGAATGGAAGAAAATGTTTGGAAACCATGTATTCAATAAGGGGTTAATATCCAAAATATATAAGTACCTCAAATAGCTCAATTGCAAGAAAACAAATAATGAAATTATAATATGCACAAAGGACAAGAATAGACATTTTTCAAAAGAGGACCTACAAATGGCCAGCAGATATCCGAAAAAATGCTCAACATCACTAATAATCAGGTAAATGCAGATCAAAACCAAAATGAAATATCACTTTACACTGGTTAAAATGGCTTTTAATAAAAATACAAAAGTACTTAGTATTACAGAGGATATAGAGAAAAGAGAATGCTTGTATACTGTTGGTGGGAATGTATATTGGTAGCCATTATGAAAGCTAGTATGGAGGATCCTGAAAACAATAAAAATAGAACTACTTATGATCAGCAATTCCACTTATGGGTGTACATCCAAAGGAAATGAAATTAATATCTTGAAGCAATATCTACACACCTGTATTCATGGCAGGGTTATTTACAATAATCAAGATGTAGGATCAATGTATGTATCTATCAACAGATCAATGGATAAAGAAAATGTGGCATATGTGTATATAAATATGTGTGTGTGTGCACAAGCCTGTGTGTGTATATGATGGAGTGCACTTCAGCCTTTAAAAAGAAAGAAATCCTATCATTTGTAACAACATGGATGACGGAGGACATTATGCTAAGTAAAACAAGTCAGGCATAGACAAATACCATATTCTCTCATGTGAAGAGTCACAAAAAGTCAAACCATAGAAGCAGAGAATAGAATGGTGGTTGCCAGGAGGTGGAGGGTGGGAAATGATGGGTTGTTGGACAGATGATACAAAGATTCATGAGACAGAATGAATATATTCTGAAGATCTATTGTACAGCCTAGTGACTATAGTTAATTATAAGATATTGTATTTTTGAAAACTGTTGAGAGTAAATGTTAAATGTTCTTACTACAAAAAATAGCAAGTATGTGAAGTGATGGGGAGGTTAATTAACTTGATTTAATCATTTCACAATGTGTACCTGTATCAAAACATCACATTGTATGCTGTAAATATATATGATTTTATTTGTCAATTACACCTCAATCTAGCTAGGGGAAAGTAAAAATAAGTTGAAAAATTAATGAAGCCAGTCACAAAAGAAAAAGGGAGAATTTTTGTTTCAAAAAAGCTGAAAAATCTGTGTATATAGTAGTTAGTAAGTAGAATGGATAAGGAGATGAGACTTTCAATTTTATTTTTTGAATTCTTTCTCTATGTACCGGCATTAGAGGCTGAAGCATGGTGGCTCATGCCTGTAATCCCAGCACTTTGGGAAGCGCAGGCCAGGAGTTTAAGACCAGCCTGTCCAACATGGTGAAAAACCTGTCTCTACTGAAAATACAAAAATTAGCCGGGTGTGTTGCAGTGAGCCAAGATCATGTCACTGCACTCCAGCCTGGGTGACAGGGTCCAGAGGCAGAGTCCAGAGGTAGATGATCATCTGGGTCCAATTTGTGATTTCATAATTTACTATTAGTATAGCTTTGGAAAAATCATTTAATCTCTTTGATCCTCAGTTTATCTGTAAAATAGTAATAATAGTAAATAATCATAATATAAACCTTATATTATATTATATTGAGGTTAGAATTTTATTATCCAATGCCAGGCATGGTGGCTCACGCCTGTAATCCCGGCAGTTTGGGAGGCCAAGGCAGGCGGATCACCTGAGATCAGGGGTTTGAAACCAGCTTGTCCACCATGGTGAAACTCCCTCTCTACTAAAAACAAAAATTAGCTTAACACGGTGGTGCGTGTCTGTAATCCCAGCTACCAGGGAGGCTGAAGCAAGAGAATTGCTTGAACCTGGGAGGCAGCGGTTGCAGTGAGCCGAAATCAAGCCATTGTGCTCCAGCCTTGGTGACAAGACAAAACTGTCTCAAAAAAAAAAAAAAAAAAAAAGAATTATATTATCCAACACTTTAAAGCACAATGAGAAACACCGAGAAGATGCAATAAATGCTGATTGCTATTATTTTAAAAATTATCATTATCTTCACTGTCTTTAAAAATATTTATAGAATTTACATATATATATCCAGATTTAAGAGCACTATTTTAATGTTTTGATAAATTTATACAAAGCTACCACTATTAAAAACAGAATATTTGCATTACCACCAAGAGATTCGCTACTACCCTTTCTTTCAATCCTCATAGGGATATGCTATTCTAATATATAATATTCTGTTACAGGCGTATGTTTTCCAAATTCTACTATAGAAGGGTGGTTTTGCCTATTCTTCAACTTTGTGTAATGTATTCTTTTGTTTCTGACTTTTATCTCAATATATATTTCAGATCCATCTATGTTTTTGCATATAACTGAAGTTTTGCTTCTTTTTTTTAGTAGTATCATTTTACATAAATATTACTCAATGTATTCCTTATTTTATTAATTAATATTTGAGTTGTTTCCATTGTGGAGCTATTATGAAGAAAGATGCTATAAGTATATTATATACACAGCTTTTGTGAACGTGTCTTTTCATTTTCTTTTCCTTACTCAGAGTGGAGTAGAATTGCTGCGTATTTTATAGGAATGCTTTCAAAAATTGTTGCGACATTTTTACCTTCCCACAAGCAATGTAAGAGACTATCAATTCCTTATTTGCCAAAATTTGCTATCAGTTTTGCTTTGTTATTTCTTATTATTTGTTTGCTTGTTTTTAGCTATTTCACTGAGTATGGAATGTTATTCCCTTGTGATTTCAGTTTGCACTTCACCTGTGGACTAATTAGGTTGAGCAGCTTTTCAAGTGGTTTATGGTCACAAATATTTACTTTTGTGATGTTTAAGTCTTTTGGCCATTTTTATCCGGTTCTTTTTTTTTTTGTTATTGTCTCATAGGTTTTTAAAGAACATATTCCGAATATAAGTCATCAGTGAGATACATGTATTACAGGTATATTCTCCCACTCTGCAGTATTTCTAGTTCAGTGCTATAAGTAACTTTAGTATGAAGATTTAAATAGACGTTTGTATGAACTAGTGCTTCTGTTTCTCTTGAGAAAACTGTCTAGCAGTGGGATTATTGTATCAGATGATAAATGTTTATTTAACCTTCCTAAGATACTGCCATGCTGTTTTCACACTGACACTACCATTTTGCATTCCCACCAGCAAGATATAAAAGTTCCAGTTGTTCCACCTCTTTGTCAACACTTGGTTTTGTTAGTTCTTTTAACTTTAGCCTAATGGTTATATATTAATATTCCATTGTGGTTTAGATTTCCATTTCCATAAAGCCTAATTGAATATATTTTCATGTGCTCATTGCACATTTATCTTCTTTTGTGAAATGTCTCCTCAAATTGTATGTTCATTTTTAATAGTACCATCTTCTTGTTGAGTGGAAGATGTTTTATGTTCTATATTCAAGACCTTTGTCAGATAATATGTTTTGTGATATATTTTCTCTTAGTCGATAGCTTGTCTTTATCTTTTCTTTAACCATTTTTTTTAAAATTATACTTTAAGTTCTAGGGTACATGTGCACAACATTCAGGTTTATTACATATGTATACATGTGCCATGTGGGTGTGCTGTACCCATTAACTCATCATTTACATTAGGTATATCTCCTAATGCTATCCCTCCTCCCTCGCCCCACCCCATGACAGGCCCCTGTGTGTGATGTTCCCCTTTCTGGGTCCAAGTATTCTCATTGTTTGAATCCCACCTGTGAGTGAGAACACATGGTGTTTGGTTTTCTGTTTGCAACAATTTGCTAAGAATGATGGTTTCCAGCTGCATCCATGTCCCTACAAAGGACATGAACTCATCCTTTTATATGGCTGCATAGTATTCCATGATGTATATGTGCCACATTTTCTTAATCCAGTCTGTCATTTATGAACATTTGGGTTGGTTCCAAGTCTTTGCTATTCTGAATAGTGCCTCAATAAACATACATGTGCAGGTGTCTTTATAGCAGCATGATTTATAATCCTTTGGGTATATACCCAGTAATGGGATGGCTGGGTCAAATGGTATTTCTAGCTCTAGATCCCTGAGGAATTGCCACACTCTCTTCCACAATGGTTGAACTAGTTTACACTCCCATCAACAGTGTAAAAGTGTTCCTTTTTCTCCACATTCTCTCCAGCACCTGTTGTTTCCTGACTTTTCAACGATCACCATTCTAATTGGTGTGAGATGGTATCTCATTGTGGTTTTGATTTGCATTTCTCTGATGGCTAGTGATGATGAGCATTTTTTCATGTGTCTGTTGGCTGAATAAATGTCTTCTTTTGAGAAGTGTCT
>NW_012103166.1:2549278-2549856 GCF_000951045.1 Mandrillus leucophaeus | reverse complement strand
AAAGTAAAAATAAGTTGAAAAATTAATGAAGCCAGTCACAAAAGAAAAAGGGAGAATTTTTGTTTCAAAAAAGCTGAAAAATCTGTGTATATAGTAGTTAGTAAGTAGAATGGATAAGGAGATGAGACTTTCAATTTTATTTTTTGAATTCTTTCTCTATGTACCGGCATTAGAGGCTGAAGCATGGTGGCTCATGCCTGTAATCCCAGCACTTTGGGAAGCGCAGGCCAGGAGTTTAAGACCAGCCTGTCCAACATGGTGAAAAACCTGTCTCTACTGAAAATACAAAAATTAGCCGGGTGTGTTGCAGTGAGCCAAGATCATGTCACTGCACTCCAGCCTGGGTGACAGGGTCCAGAGGCAGAGTCCAGAGGTAGATGATCATCTGGGTCCAATTTGTGATTTCATAATTTACTATTAGTATAGCTTTGGAAAAATCATTTAATCTCTTTGATCCTCAGTTTATCTGTAAAATAGTAATAATAGTAAATAATCATAATATAAACCTTATATTATATTATATTGAGGTTAGAATTTTATTATCCAATGCCAGGCATGGTGGCTCACGCCTGTAATCC
>NW_012103166.1:2531312-2547134 GCF_000951045.1 Mandrillus leucophaeus | reverse complement strand
GGTATTGATGGAATGTATCTCAAAATAATAAGAGCTGTTTATGACAAACCCACAGCCAATATCATACTGAATGGGCAAAGACTGGAAGTATTCCCTTTGAAAACTGGCACAAGATAGGGATGCCCTCTCTTACCACTCCTATTCAACACAGTGTTGGAAGTTCTGGCCAGGGCAATCAGGCAAGAGAAAGAAATAAAGCGTATTCAATTAGGAAAAGAGGAACTCAAATTGTCCCTGTTTACAGATGACATGATTGTATATTTAGAAAACCCCATCATCACAGCCCCAAATCTCCTTAAGCTGATTAAAGTAAAGCCTCAGAATACAAAATCAATGGGCAAAAATCACAAGCATTCATATACACCAATAACAGACAAACAAAGAGCCAAATCATGAGTGAACTCCCATTCACAACTGCTTCAAAGAGAATAAAATACCTAGGTATCCAACTTACAAGGGATGTGAAGGACCTCTTCAAGGAGAACTACAAATCACTGCTCAGTGAAATATAAGAGGACACAAACAAATGGAAAAACATTCCCTGCTCATGGATAGGAAGAATCAATATCGTGAAAATGGCCATACTGCCCAAGGTAATTTATAGATTCAATGCCATCCCCATCAAGCTACCAATGAGTTTCTTCACAGAATTGGAAAAAACTACTTTAAAGTTCATATGGAACCAATAAAGAGCCTGCATTGCCAAGACAATCCTAAGCCAAAAGAACAAAGCTGGAGGCATCATGCTACCTGACTTCAAACTGTACTACAAGTCTACAGTAACCAAAACTGCATGGTATTGGTACCAAAACAGAGATATAGACCAATGGAACAGAATAAAGCCCTCAGAAATAATACCTCACATCTACAACCATCTGATCTTTGACAAACCTAACAGAAACAAGAAATGGGGAAAGGATTCCCCATTTAATAAATGGTGCTGGAAAAACTGGCTAGCAATATATAGAAAGCTGAAATTCTTTAACTATTTTTAAAATAACAAAAGTTTTTTAAATTTTTTTCTTTTTTTATTTTATAATTCATGTTTTGTTTGTGTTTAAGAAATTTAGACTTTTTATTTTCCTTTATCATGTTTTGTCATTGTCACTGTATGGACCATGCACAGAATTTCTAGTTTTATTCCTCAGTATTTTTTATACCATTGTAAATGGAGTTAATTTTTGAAATTTCTTTTTGTAATTATTCACAGCAAATATATAAGCTACAATTAATATATCTTTAATGACCTTTGATATGCAATATTCATACATTTGCTGATTATTTTTAGTAGCACATTTTTTGTTAACCACATTTTCCTATGTATATAATATCATTTTCAGATAGTCCTATTTCTTCTTTTCTCATATTTTTAATTTTTAAGTTTCTCTATCTTGCCACTTTTCATTGGATAAAACTGATATTATAATGTTGCTTAAAACTTTGCCTGGTTCCTGATATTAGATTAAGATGTTTGAGACTTTAATGATTAAGTATAATGTTGTATGTCTTTCAAATATTTTTGATCAGATTGTAGAAGTTTTCTTTAAATTTTCTTTCCTAAGACTTTCAATTCTAAAACAAATTAAATGAGTATTGAATTTTTGAAATGCATTTACTGCATCTATTAAATTTATTATATATTTTATGGCTTTATTCTATTAATATACTGAATTATAATTGATTTCTGGATATTTAATCAGTCTTGCATTTTCAGTAAAACTCTATTCAGTCATGATATGTTATCCTTTTTATATGTTGATGGATATAATTAACTAAAATTTTGTTAGGAATTTTTGCATCTGAATTCACTGGGTATATCTGTAGCTTCTTTGGTTGTGGTATTTTTAGATTTAGTATCACCATAAAACTGGCCTCATGATATGAGTTGGGAAATATTGCCTCCCCTTGTGCTTTCTGTAGAAGTTTCTGTATTGTTATTATAATTGTTTTCTTAAATACCTAATATAATTCACCAATAACGTGATTTAAGTGTCAAGGTTTTATTTCAGGATTCTTTTTAATTATGAATTTAATTACTTCAATAGATGTAGAACTATTCAGATTTTTCTATATTTTCTTATACCATATTCAGTAATTTGAGTCCTTCCAGAAACTTTAATTTTACCTACATCATCAAAATTTTTTCGCATAAGTTTGATCATGATGGTTCTCTATTCTCACTTAATATCTATAACATTTCTAATTTTGTACTCTCTTTTATTCAAAATTTTAGTAATTTATATCTTTCTGATTTTTTTCTTGATCATGTTAACTAAATGGTCATCAATTTTATTGATCTTTTTAATGGAGAAGCTTTTGGTTTCATTGAATTTTCCACAGTTTTCTAGGCATTTTTTGTTTCTGCTTTTAACTTTTATCACTTTCTCCTTTCTGCTTACTTTTTATTTGCTCTGCTTTTTATTGTGTAACTTAGGCATAATTGCATATTTTTGATTTTAGAACTTCCATCTAGTATATGCATTTAAAATTATAAATTTATTTCTAAACTCTGCATTAGCTGTATTTCATAAATTTGACATACAGAATTTTCATTATCAGTCTGTTAGAAAACTTTGTTAATTACCCTTGTAATTTTTGACCCTTCAGTTATTTTCAAAGTATATTGCTTATTTTAAAAATATTGGTGGATTTTCTAGGTAATCTATTATTATTAAATTCTAATTTAATTTCACTGTGGTCAGTGAATATATCATATTGTAAGATTTTAGTTTTTGAAATATATTAAGACCTTTTTGATGACCCAGCATACAGTTTATCTTTATGAATCATATCTTTTTGAACAAAATATTTATTGTAGAATTTCTGGGTAAAATGGTCTAAAACTGTCAACTAATTCAAATTGTTTGAGTTACTTTCATTTTCTGTATTTTTAAGGTTTTCAGTATACCCCTAATCATTACTGAGAAGGAAATGTAGAAATCTCAATTTGTAATTATAAATTTATTTATGTTTCCTCTTAGACTTCACAGGTTTGATCTATTTTATCTATTTGAAGCTCTGTAATTAGGTGCATACACATTTTACATTAATATCTCTTTTTATGAATTTATTATTCTATCCCCGTACCAAGATTTTTTTTTATTCAAACCTGTTGATATTTCTCATCTTGAAGCCAACTTTATCTAATATTTATACATGCACTCTAACTTTCTAAAAAAATTTTTTTAAATAGAGTTGCCTAGGCTGGTCTCAAACTCCTGGGCTCAAGCAATCCTCCCACCTTGGCCACCCAAAGTGCTGATATTACTGGTGTGAGCCACTGTACCTAGCCCACTGCAACTTTTGTATGACTATTGTTTTCTATGGTATGTATTTCTTTATATTTTTCTGTCAATTCATTGGTATTTTTATTATTAATGTGTGTTTTCTGAAGTCAATATGTATTTAGGTCTTCTCATTTCTTCTGACAATTTCTGCCTTTGATTAGAATGTTTACACTGTTGACATTTAATATACCTGAAATAGTTGGATTTCTTTTTTATCCCATCTCTTCTTTCTTTTTTCCTCTTTTCTCACCATTTTGAAATTAAATAGGTGGTTTTTAAATTCCATTTTATTTCCAATATTAACTTATAAGCTACACCTGTTTGCTACTTTTTACAATGCTAAGTTTTTATAGTGGCATTTAGAGAGATCATTGTGACTATAGACATATGTATTCTTAATAGAGTTGAGAACCTTAGTCAAGCTCAGGGAATTTAAAACTGAAGAAAGGTATAATATTTACGGAGGAGCAAGTTTTGATTTTCACTGGCTTAGCAGGACCTTTCAGTGACACATATATTAAAGGTTTTGGCTACCAAGTGAAATAAATTTCAGTAAGAAATTTAGTACCTGACAGGGACATAAACAAATAATAATAGCAGCAACAATAACAGTAACAGCAAAACTGGACAGGATGGTGATTAGATTCTTATAAGTTCCCTGATAGCATATATTAAATACTTGAAAGGTGCCCCCAGGGAGATTGTGCATTGCCAGATAATTCTCAAAAAAAACTAAGTGATGTGTCCCTCCCATATCTTAAACTTATGCTTCATCGAAACTTTTCATTTGTATCCCAGCAACTGTTCCCTGAGCTGAGGAGCCACAGCAACAGACATTCGAACACTAGAGTTCCACCAACAGACATTCGAACACTAGAGTTCCACCAGACAGACATAGGGAAGAGTGAGAAGGTAAAACTGCTAAAAATTTAAGACTTGAATTTATATTTCGGATGTCCAGTTTTCTCTCTCTCTCTCTCTCTCTCTCCCCCGCTCCCCACACACACACACACACACACAGAGGCTTTCTCCTTGGTCAAATCTCACATGCAATTCAGAATTGCAACATTAGGAACTTGGAGAGTGACACAAGTTTCATTTCTGGTATTAAACATGTTTATGATTATTTAACTCTCCCTGGCGAGAATTGCTTTTGATTAATTACTTTATGTCCTAGATGAAAGAATGTTGAAAAACAACACCCCTTTACCCCCACTGACATAAAGCACATTAACCATGATCCTTTTTCCAGGATGTAAACCTTATTCTTTCATTTGAGCTTCAAGTCACAAAAGTAAATCTGCTTTGTGAAGTCCACCACTGCCCCTACATGCCAATGTATTCCATAACGTTTCTTTTAATTTTCCACCCCTGTATATGTACTTCAAAATTACAATCTTTTCTGTTCACCCTATATTCCACTCACATGCTGCCTTGCTTACTTCCCTGGCAGACATAACAATAGACATATGGCCATGGAATTCATACTCTTTATTCCTAATTTGTTCTTCTGCTCAAACCCTCAACTATTTCCTAATTCCCTAGACTAGTTGAAAGAAAAGGCCAAGAATTCCTTACACATTTTCTTCTAAGACCCTATAGAACACATACTTCTGTTCCATTACTTTATTCCCAACTGGTTTTCATTTAACCCTCCCAGACTTATTGCAACTCCTAAATAGAGAGCATTTCTATGTTAGTATGAGTCCTTCGAAAAGCAGATGCCAAGATGGGATAAAATATACAAAGACTTTATTAGAGGAAACCCTGTGAGAGAAAAATGAGAGAGCAGCTGGGGAAGATCAAGAGAGCTGTCACACTGCAATGCAAGTCTGAGCCTAAGTGAAGAAAAGAGGGAGGGAAGATTGGGTGGGAGTTTCTACTCTGTCCTGTAGTTTAGAGCACCTTCAGCAACGCCATCAGGGAGTCCTGTAGCCAGTCAGTCAGTAGAGCACAGGTATCCGTTGTCTTACAGGACCACGATTACCTCAGCAGAGCATAGTCATTGACTAGGAGCAACCTGTAGGAACGATGAGTTCCGCCCAAGTTTGCTGATATCTTTCTGAGCCCGATACCGGGACCCTTAGTCAATGCGACTTTTGGATTTGGAAGGCTGAAAGGCACAATTCCTAATGCCATGTTTCACATCCTTTTCCAGAAAAGGAAAGAGACTTTGAATAAGGAGGTATACAATGTTGATACTGTTCTGTTCACTAAAGCCTCTGCTTGAACCGTGTATCTGGTCATAAATGGCAGATGAATACAGGCCTAGGATTAGCAATTAATCTATATCAGGGTAAAAAGAAGTGATAGTATTTTCAGAGTAAAAATAGAATAATAAAATAAAGAAAAACATCATCCAAAGTATTTAAAAATGCTCCTAAAGTCTTTTCAAACCACAAATACATTAATGTCCTATATCTGCTCTAATTAAACCTAGCTTTTCTAAAGTATCAACATTAAGATAAATAGGGACAATTATTCATTTTGTTTTGCTTAATTATGTGTTGTAGGTTTAAACCCATTTTTCATTATAAATGTGCAGTGTTTCAGACACATTCTGCCTAATATAGGCTTATATGAGTAACATGGGATCCTAACCATCATTTATGACATTGCTTCTATAGGGAATTAATTCCAAGTTTCAAGTGATGAATTTATAAACGAGCTTTTGTGCAAGCCTGTGTGCAAATTGGAGATGTCTTATATCTTTCACAAGCATGCTATGTGATCTCTGCAAAATGTTTCCATCTCTGTTAATTGAGCTATAACACTCTGGAGTAGGGAAGTAAGCAATAATTATCTTTTATTTCTTTTTTCTTTTTCTAAAATTCACATCTGGGTACACAGAAACCCCTCCCAAGGCTTTCCTTTATCGACCACCCTCAGTTTAAACTTAAACATGTATGTTCTGCAGCAAAAGTTATTTTTCTTGATTGAAATCAGAAGAGTAATTAACTTTGAAGAAGGAGTACTGATTGGGAGGAGACATGAGAGGGCTTCCTGGGATGCTGGGAATGTTCTGTATCTGTATGGGTTCATGCTTACATATGTGTATATAAATGTAATAATCAGTTGAGCTCTCCATTTAAGATTTGTGAGGTTTATGTAATTATACTTGAATTAATTTTTGGAAAAACTTAACTGATAAAAACTTAATAAGGAACTCTATAGAATGAGCAAAGATAATGAATAATTATTTATAGTTAGCTAAGTTTATCCAGCTATAACATATCTATATTTTAATCAACACTATTGTCAACTTTACCCCAAGACACTCATATAAAGTGATGCTAATATTTACAATTAAAGTGCTGGTGATTGGTCGAAAGATTTATGTTTTAAAATGTTTTTAATATTTTTGTGTTTTAAAATGTTTATTTTTGCATGTTTCAAATCAGCTGACTCAGCCTGACTGAGGGTGTTGCAATACTGAATTTGTTGAAGTTCACATTGCCAGCAAAGGCAGTAGTAGTGAGTAGATCTAGAATGCAGGAAGCTGTTCGTTAAGAGTTTTAAGAGAAAAATATAGTTGAAGAAAGTTTACATTGCCTCAAATTGAAAGGATTAGACAAAGAGGCATTAGATAAGATCTTATCACTTTTGAAGGTAGAAATTTATTTCAGAAGCTGATGAAAACTAATGACTTTCTCTCTTCAAAAGCACACACATATACAAAGGCACAATTTTGCATAGAACTACAAGTATATTCACAGAGCGCTTATCACCCATTGATGAGCCACCTAAGGTTTTGTGGAAATCATACTAAAAATTCCTCTTCTAGAAAGACCCTTTGATATCCGAAATGTGTCAGGTACAGTGATGTACAAACCAGAAGATAATGCCCACAAGAAGTTTACTAGTAATCTTAGGGATAAGACACACACACCCATGAAACAATTAGTAAATGATTGGCACAGACCACAAGAGATTATTCCGTTTTTAGGCTGTAAACAAAACGTAATTTACAACACTCTTTCAATAGTTTTCCTGTGTTTTGTATGCTGTACTTCTTATGTTTTTATTTTTTGTTTTATGATTTCATCAGAGGTTATATTTTCAGTATTTATATAGATTAGAATTTACATACAATGGGTACATGAGGAACAGATTCACAGAATGCAAAGTTCCTGGTGTATAGTTAAACATTTTTTACAAATTGGGCTTGCAATATCTCAAACTCTGTTTCTTTTTCTCCTTGTTTTCAAGTAGGAAGTGAAGAGACTATGATATATTTTCAAAGGCCCTACAAGTAATTCAAAAGACTTTGAATAATCGAATGTTTTTCAGGTTGGTGGTCATGTAAACCAGATTGTACCCAGAGTGAAACAGGTAGAAGTGAGGGTGGAAGAATATTCACAATCACCTCTTCCTCACCTCCACAATAATTACCATTATTTTCTCTTTTCCTGTCCTCTTCCACCCAAAATATTTGCAACTAATCTGTGAGTCCCTGTTCTCTAGGAAAAAATTAAGGGCAAAATTTTTACATCTTCTTTCTGATAGCATAAAAACTACCTTATTTCTTTTGTTTTTTGTTTTTTGTTTTCATTTGGAGTAGTGGAGGAAGTGGAAAGAAGTATAGAAATTATCTGACTTCTGTCTCTATTAGAGAAAAATGTCAATAAAAAAATAAAAATTTTCAGAAATATTAAATTAAATGAGTAAACATGTATATATACACACCTATTCATTTAATATGTGTGTGTGTGTGTGTGTATATATATATATATACACACACGCAAACACATACAGATATGAACACACATAAATTTTATCTAGAAAAAATGATTTTGATTTGGCTTATTCCAGAAATTAAAGGATAGAATGTTGCCACCTGAAAATAATTTAGAACTTAACACCCTAAGTATGACCTAAATGCCCTGAAGATAGCAACATTCAGCATTTTAATACTTTACTTGACATGAGAGCCTCAGTGTGGCATGAAGTAAAAAAGAGCTTACCATCTTCTGATCTATGATAAACTCTTTAAAAGATGTGCATGGGTTTACAAAATTAATTAAAATGCCTTGGAAATAACAATCACTTCATTACAAGTATCATAATTTTGGACAAAAGTACAAAGTGTATATGGCACTCTCCAAGAACCTGGACTAGCCATTCATGAAGCACAGTAGCTGAAGTTATTCTGTTTGATACCCTTTTCTCTTCTTAATGCTTACCAAACACATCCTCCCTAGATAATATAAATATATGTGTGTATGTGTATGTGTGTGTATGTGTATATATGTGTATGTATATATATATATACACATGCATATATATACACACACACACACACATATATATATATAGTCCTTCCCACTAGAATAAAGGCACAGGAAGAGCAAATATTATCTTTGTCGTTTGTTGCCCTATCTTTACAGTAGCTAGCACAGATACTTGGACATAATAAATGTTCAGTTAAAATGTTCTGCATGCCTAAGTTATCCCATTCTATCTTTCTGTCATAACAAATTACCACAAATATAATTAAAATAGCATGACTTTATTATTTCACAATTTTCTATAAGTCAAGAGTTCAGGCACAATGTGTCATAGCTGGCTCGCTGCTCCACATTTCATAGACCAAAATCAAGATGTTATTTTCCAGGAGCTCTGGGGATGAATCCCTTATGAGCTCATTCATATTGTTGGTAGAATTCAGTTACTTGTGGTTGTAAGATGGAATTTCCCATATCCTTGCTGTCTCTTGCTCAGGGGTCATTTGCAGCTTCCAGAAGTCACCTGTGTTCCTTAGTCCTTGATCCCTTTCCCCTATCTTTAAAGCCAGCAACAGTGAGTGGAATCCTTTTCAAATTTTGAATCTCCATGACATCCCCCTCTACCTCATATCTTCTCTGTTTTTCTATTCTTCCACATCTTTCTGACGAACTCTACTACCTTTCTCTTCTGCTTTTAAGTACTATGTGATTGCACTGGATCTAGCAGAATAATCCAGGATAACCTTCCTGTTTTTAAGGTCAGGTAATTGTTAACCTTAATTTTATTTCCAAAGTGTCTTGGCTGTAGTACCTAGATTCATATTTGTTCAAATCACTAGGGGATGGCAATCTTAGAAACACATCTTTAGAATTCTGTCTATCAAAGTCCTAAAAAACGGAGAATGTGTATGAATTACTCAAGGTTCTTGGTTCATTGGAGAGAAGACACAATATAAACATTAGTTATGACTACTAACACACATAAACTTTGTGTTGTGGTGGTCATGAAAGTGAGAGTGGGCAGGTAGTTATTTCCATATGCATTTTTAATCCAAACATATTAAGGTACATTTCTGGCAAGTTGCCTCGAGTAGCTTGATTTGAAGAAAATGTTATGGGAATGGTTACTATATTTTAGAGCAGGTGCAACTAAGATCCCAGTGAAAACAGAAGAATATCAAGTAAAGCCAATTAACATGAGAAAAATATATTGCCCTGGAATTGCATTTCCACTATTAACTTTTTCTATTTGTGTTTACTGATATTCGCAAATAAAACAAACATTTATTGTTTGGAAAGGAAGTTTCACTGAGAAAAACAAAGAAAGGCAGAGAGATAAGAATACTTGGAGGTTAGGTGGAATAGAAACTCCAAGAAAGAATTAAATAAAATAGATGTGAACATGGGAACAAAAATTAGAAAAATGAATGTTGGCCGGGCACGGTGGCTCATGCCTGTAATCCCAGTCCTTTGGGAGGCCGAGGCGGGCGGATCACGAGGTCAGGAGATCGAGACCATCATGGCTAACACGGTGAAACCCCGTCTCTACCAAACAAAATACAAAAAATTAGCCGGGCGTGGTGGCGGGTGCCTGTAGTCCCAGCTACTCGGGAGGCTGAGGCAGGAGAATGGCGTAAACCCGGGAGGCGGAGCTTGCAGTGAGCCGAGATCGCGCCACTGCACTCCAGCCTGGGCGACAGAGCGAGACTCCATCTCAAAAAAAAAAAAAAAAAAAAGAAAAAGTAAAAAGAAAAATGAATGTTGACAAAAGAAAGTTAGATAACATAAGGTTAAACTAGGCAGAGACTTAAGAGAAAGCACAAACTGAAAAGATTGAGGCTTTTCCCTATAGCTAAGGAATTATTTTTCTCTATTTTATACTTTGTCCATTAAAAATGTTCAAATGGACTAGAAAAATGGTAACCGTATTTGGGTATTAGTTAATATGCTTATTTCCCTCTAGCTTTATTCTCCTCTATGCAGTTAACACTCTCATAAATAAACAGAAACATTAGTGTGAATGCTTGCAATTTGGAGCTATTCTCCAAACACTTGTGACTGGCACAGGGTTATGAGTCTCCTAGATAAGAAACTTGATTTAGGTATTGAGATAGAGAAAACTGTTTTACAGAGACTGCAGCATACGAGGTGCAATAGATTGCAATACTAACTTTTCATTTCAAGACTGCATTTGCATCTTCTCAATCTTTGGTTTACCTGCATCAATTTCTTTCCAATAGCTGTCTCCTAATTTCCCTTGGTAACTCCCCAAATGCCCTACATATAGCCCCATATCTGAAGCTAATATCATACCAATGCATTCTTAGAATTTGAATTGGTACACAGACATTCTTTGGAGACATTCCTAATGAGTTTATTATCAATGTTCTTCCTTCATATTCCCCTTGTGGGCTTTTACTGGTTTCACCCATAAATGTGATTCTTACAACAAATTCATCTTTAAGAGAATCTATCCTTTTCACTGATTTTGCACTACCATTCTCCTATTCCTTTTTGTTTGGTGGATTTTATATATTTCTTTATCTTCAGCCACCTTTAAAGCAACAGAGCAAGAATGAGCACCTGGAGCTACGTGAACATTGCTGTTTTTTGGGACTGGGTTTTCACTGAAAAATTCAATGTCAGTCTGTATGGGAGTGACTAAGTGGACTGATGCCTGTTTAAAGTCATCCTGCTTCTCCTGGCATTCTCAGAACAGGTCCCACTTACTCAGTAGTAACCAAAACAAAGGTTTAATGACAGTTTCCAACACTTGTAGACAGAAAACTGTTCAGAACTGTGATATGAAATCCTTGTAAGTGGTAGTTCTTGCATATGTCTCTTTAAAAAGAAAGTTTAGTTTTCAGTAGAGGAAAGATGTTAACCACTCTAGATAGCCTAAGACCAACCCTCCATTCTTCTTTCTTATTTGACTGATTACATTGACCCCTGATTAATTACTCAGTCACAAAATTAAAGTCTATTATGATCCAGACACATTCAAACATCTTTCAAAACCCATCTCTTCCTTTACTGAGTATTTTTCCTATTAATTTTTATACACCAAATGTAATAGCCATTTTAAAATTGATTTACAACTTTGCATTTGATTTTAGCTGTATTTTATTTTTGTTTGTTTATTTTTGGCACTTAAAGATTATTCTCTGGCTAAAAATATTTGACTTCCCACTTATAACAGAACAAAAAAATATTTCCTTCTTGGTCCAGCTTTCATGGCCTCACAAAATTTGTATATATCCTGCTTGTCCAGGCATGAGGGAGCCATCTTTCTCCAAAATATTCTGTTACAATCAGTGTGCTTCATTCATTGAAGGATCATTTTAAGAAACATTACATCTTCAGGGTTAAGCAATAATAATGTGAAGAAGCTCATGTGTCAGAATAGTACTGGTTCACTCTCTAATTGGGCTGGCTTTTTCTAAGGACATTTGTGATTATTTTTTATCTTTTTAATTAATATATTTCAATTTTAAAAGAAGTTTTAATCTTATAGAAAAATAGAGAAGAAAGTACAGAAAGTTCCTATGTA
Source organism: Mandrillus leucophaeus (assembly GCF_000951045.1). NCBI lineage: Eukaryota > Metazoa > Chordata > Mammalia > Primates > Cercopithecidae > Mandrillus > Mandrillus leucophaeus. The sequence goes on along the minus strand of NW_012103166.1, from coordinate 2,535,072 downwards.
TCTCCTCATATGTGCTGGCCCACTGTAGCCCTCTGGCTTTCATTTTGTCAATCCTGTCTTAGATCATTCTGATCTATACTTACTTTGTACTCTTAAAATAAATGTGGCTCTCAGAAACAACTTATAAAAACTGCCCATATTAATTCCTACATAAGGATATCCAGTTTTCACAATACAATTTCTTGAAGACGCTATCCTTTCTCCATTGTGTCTTCTTACTATCTTTGTTGAAGATCAATTGATTATAAATGTGTAGATTTATTTCTGAATTCTGGATTCTGTTCCACTGATCCATATGTCTTTTTTATACCAGTACCATGCTGTTTTAATTATTAGAGTTTTGTAGCAAATTTAGAGGGCAGGTAGTGTGATGCTTTCAGCTTTGGTGTTTTTTTTCTTCTGTGTCTGTGAAAAATGTCATTGGAATTTTGATAAGGGTTGACAAACTCTGTAGGGCAATTTGGGTAGTATGGACATTTAATAACAATAATACTTCAAATTTTTGAACATGGAATGTCTTTCTATTTATTTGTGACTTCTTCCATTTATTTCATCACTGTTTTATAGTTTTCAGGGTACATATCTTTTACTTTCTTCGTTAAATTTATTACTAAGTATCTTTAATGCTACTGAACATGGGATTTTTAAAAAATATTTTACACCATTGTCTTAGTTTATTCTTAATGTTATAACAAAATAACCTAGACCGGGTAATTTATAAAAACAAAAATGTATTTCTTACAGTTCTGGAGTCTGGAAAGTTGAAGATCAAGGCTCCAGCAGATTCAGTGTCTGATGAGGGAAACTCTCTGTTTCCAATATGTTGCCTCCTTTCTGCATCCTCAAAGAGCAGAAGGTGGAAGGACAAACAGGGCCTACTTACTTCTCCACAGAACTTTTATACACCCTTATACCTCCTAAAGTTCCCACTTTTAAATACTATCACGCTGGGTTTTAGGTTTCAACATACAAATTCTGGCGGGATACATTCTGACCATAGCAACTACTACAAAAATCAACTCAACATTCTGTCTATTAAAGGTTGTGTGTTTTTGTTGTTGTTGTTGTTGAGACAGAATCTTGCTCTGTTGCCCAGGCTGCAGTGCTGTGATGTGATCTTGGTTCAAGCAATTCTCCTGCCTCAGCCTCCCAAGTAGCTGGGACTACAGGTATGTGCCACCATTCCCAGCTAATTATTGTATTTTCAGTAGAGACAGAGTTTCACCATATTAGTTAGGCTGGTCTTGAAGTCCTGCCCACAAGTGATCCACATACCTCCCAAAGTGCTGAGATTACACACATTAGCCACCATGCCTGGCCTATTAAAGGTTTAAATGTAAGACATAAAACTGCAAAAGTGCTAGAAGAAAACAGGGGGAAAAATCCCTCCTGAAATTGTTCAAGGCAATAATTTTTTGTATATGACTCCAAAAGCACAGGGATAGATAGCAAAAACAGACAAATGGGATTTCATCCAACTGAAAAGTTTCTGCACAGCAAAGGAAACAACAGAGTGAAGAGACAACCTACAGAATGGGGGAATATATTTGCAAACCATACATCTGATAAAGGGTGGTGGGTAATATCCAAAATATGTAAGGAACTCAAACAACTCAATAATGAAAAATGAAGGGCAAAATACCTGAATAGACATTTCTCAAAAAAAAAAAAAAAAAAAAAGGTCTACAAATAGTGAACAAATGTATTGAAAAATGCTCAACATTACCAATCATCAGGGAAATGCAAGTCAAAACTACAAGGAGATATTGTCTCACACTTGTTAGGATAGCGGTTATCAGAAAAAGGGAGAAATGTCGGCAAGGGTGTGAAGCCAAGGGAACCTTTGTAGACTGTGGGTAGAAATGTAAGTTGGTCTAGTTATTATGGAAAACAGTATGGTTTCTCAAAAATTAAAAACAGAACAATCATATCAAACAGCAATCCCACTTCTGGGTATATTTTCAAAGGAAATAAAGCAAGAATGTTGAAAATATATCTGCATTCTCATGTTTATTGCAACATTATTCATAATAGCAAAGATATATAATCAACCTAATCAACCAACAGATGAATATAGAGAAATATTTATATGTGTGTGTGTGTCTATATATATATAGACATATATATACACACACACAATGAAATATACACACACACACACACACACACACACACACACACACACACACACTGAAATATTATTCAGCCTTAAAAGAGGAAATCCTATCATTTGCAACATGAATGAATTTGAAGGAAATTATGCTAAGTGAAATCAGACAGGCATGGGAAGATAAATGCTGCCCGGTCTTACTTATATGTGGAATCTGAAAGTAAAACCCATAGAAGTATAAAGTAAAATGGTAGTTGCTAGGGCAAGATAGGGGAAAACAGGGAAGTATTAGTCAAAAGCAAAGTCATGGTTTTATACAAGAAACAGTTCTAGAGGTTCTCCTGTATGGCACAGTGCCTAAGGTCAACAGTACTGTTTCATATAATTAAAATTTTACTAAAAGGTTAGATCTTATGTTAAAAGTGTTATTATCATAAAACAATAATAGTGATAACTAAAAAGGATGGGAGAATACTTTACGGTGATGGATATATTTATGACATAGATTGTGGTGATTTTCATTGTTACACTTATCTTGAAATTCAAGCTGTATACACTAAGTATGTATAGCTTTTTTTATGTCAATCATACCTCAAAAGTGGTTTTAAAAGTGATTATACTTAATTCTTTGTGAAAAACTTATTAAAAGATAACAAACTTTGGATTTTTCTCCTTAACACTCGGATTGTGGTGCTACAACAGTTCTTGCATTGGTAGGCCTAAATGCTATACTTTCTTTAGGCGCAGTTAATGGAATTTAAGCAGCTATTCAAAAAAATCATCCAATAATACTGCTTTTATTGGGCTATTTTTTAATTTTGAAAACTTGGATCTTTATTAACATAACTGTGCTATTTCATGTGTTCTGAGATGCAGAAAATGGGCACCAAGAAAGAAACAGGCAAGCGAGAGATTTATTGGAGGTGACTGAACATCTTTAAAGGATAAAGAAGGAGGGAAGCAGGCTTGGAGAAAGCCCAGACAGTAATGCAAGTCTGACACCTGTGAGTAAAGGAGAGAGAAGAAAGAGTTGTAAAGAAATGCCATTAAACCACAATGTTAGGCTAACAGGGGATCCTCAAGCTAAAATTACTTGTTGAAGGAATTCCACATGGAGCAGAATAGTCCTATTTCTGCTCTTTTAGCCAACCTTAGTTATCGGCTGCAAGCACCTCAGAGGAAATGTCCATGGTGGATTTGAAAGTCTAGCAGCTAAAGGCTGTTAATCAGCTATGCAACCCACAGCAGGTTTATTTAAAGGTACAACACAGTGGGAAACCCTCATGGTTACCACAGTAGTTCAGCAAAAAATCTCAAATAACGTATTTATTCAAAGGACAGATATAGCAAAACAAATATATAATATTTTAGGTATTATTATCTGACTTCTCCATAATCTTTAATTTTCCTTTGTACTCTTTAACTCCACCCTACTTTTCTGCCAGGGTTTATTAGAACTGAGTCATTCTATCTGAAGTTTCTTGTGACTATTAGGTTTATTGCATTCATATGGTAAAATCAAATGTAACATATCTCAGGTGTGGCGGTAATAAGATAAAATATATTCTGATTTATGCAAGCAATAAACTGTACATCTGGAAAAGTTACATGTAAAAACAGTTTTAAATTAAAATACTTTCACCTCAGAAT
>NW_012103166.1:2524073-2528817 GCF_000951045.1 Mandrillus leucophaeus | reverse complement strand
AACAAACTTTGGATTTTTCTCCTTAACACTCGGATTGTGGTGCTACAACAGTTCTTGCATTGGTAGGCCTAAATGCTATACTTTCTTTAGGCGCAGTTAATGGAATTTAAGCAGCTATTCAAAAAAATCATCCAATAATACTGCTTTTATTGGGCTATTTTTTAATTTTGAAAACTTGGATCTTTATTAACATAACTGTGCTATTTCATGTGTTCTGAGATGCAGAAAATGGGCACCAAGAAAGAAACAGGCAAGCGAGAGATTTATTGGAGGTGACTGAGCATCTTTAAAGGATAAAGAAGGAGGGAAGCAGGCTTGGAGAAAGCCCAGACAGTAATGCAAGTCTGACACCTGTGAGTAAAGGAGAGAGAAGAAAGAGTTGTAAAGAAATGCCATTAAACCACAATGTTAGGCTAACAGGGGATCCTCACGCTAAAATTACTTGTTGAAGGAATTCCACATGGAGCAGAATAGTCCTATTTCTGCTCTTTTAGCCAACCTTAGTTATCGGCTGCAAGCACCTCAGAGGAAATGTCCATGGTGGATTTGAAAGTCTAGCAGCTAAAGGCTGTTAATCAGCTATGCAACCCACAGCAGGTTTATTTAAAGGTACAACACAGTGGGAAACCCTCATGGTTACCACAGTAGTTCAGCAAAAAATCTCAAATAACGTATTTATTCAAAGGACAGATATAGCAAAACAAATATATAATATTTTAGGTATTATTATCTGACTTCTCCATAATCTTTAATTTTCCTTTGTACTCTTTAACTCCACCCTACTTTTCTGCCAGGGTTTATTAGAACTGAGTCATTCTATCTGAAGTTTCTTGTGACTATGAGGTTTATTGCATTCATATGGTAAAATCAAATGTAACATATCTCAGGTGTGGCGGTAATAAGATAAAATATATTCTGATTTATGCAAGCAATAAACTGTACATCTGGAAAAGTTACATGTAAAAACAGTTTTAAATTAAAATACTTTTACCTCAGAATTTTTTTATTTTAAATTTTTATGGGTACATAGTAGATATAAGAGGTATTTTGATACAGGCATACAATGCGTAATAATCATGTCAGGGTAAATGAAACATCCCTCCCCTCAATTATTTATCCTTTCTTTGTGTTACAGACCATTCAATTTTACTCTTTTAGTCGCTTTAAAATGTACAATAAATTGTTGCTGACTGTAGTCACCCTGTTTTGCTATCAAATGCTATATCTTACTCATCCTATATTTTTGTAACCATTAACTATTCCACTTCCCCACTGCTTCCCACTACCCGTCCCAGCCTCTGGTAACCATCATTCTACTCTCTATCTTCCTGAGTTCAATTGTTTTAATTTGTAGCAAACACAAATAAGTGAAAATATGCAAAGCGTGTCTTTCTCTGCCTGGCTTATTTCACTTTACCTAATTACCTCCAGTTCTAGCTATGTTGTTGCAAATGACAGGGTCACATTTTTTTATGATTGAATAGGACTCCATTGTATATACGTATCACATTTTCTTTATCCAATTACTTGTTGATGGACACAGGTTGCTTCCAAATCTTGGCTATTTTGAATCGTGTGGAATAAACATGGAGTGCAAAACATCTCTTTGATATACTGATTTCCTTTCTTTTGGGTATATGTTCAGCAGTGGGATAGCTGGATCATATGGTTGCTAAATTTTTAGGTTCTAAGGAAGCTCTAAACTGTTCTATATTGTAGTCGTACTAATTTACACTCCCACTAACAGTGTATGAGGGTTCCCTTTTTGCATCCTTATCAGCATTTGTTATTGTGTCTGAATTTTGGATATAAGTCATTTTAACTGAGGTGGGATCATACTTCCTTACAGTTTTGACTTGCATTTGTCTGATGATCAGTGATGTTGGGCATCTTTTCACATAGCTGTTTGCCACTTGAATGTCTTCTGAGGAATGTCTGTTCAAATCTTTTGCCCATTTTTAAGTTGGATTATTAGATATTTTCCTATAGGGTTGTTTGAGCTCCTTATTTGTTAATCCCTTGTTAGATGGCTAGTTTGCAAATAATTTCTACCATTCTGTGGGTTGTCCTTTACTTTGCTGTGCAGAAGCTTTTTAAACTGATGTGATCCCATTTGTCCATTATTGCTTTGGTGATCTGTGCTTGTAGTGTATTACCCAAGAAACATTTTCCCAGTGAAATGTTTTCCCAGTGGAGAAATACTGGAGAGTCTTCTCAATGTTTTCTTGTAGTAGTTTCATAGTTTGAGGTCTTAGATTTAAGTCTTTAATCCATTTTTATTTGATTTTTGTACATGGCAAGAGATAGGGGTCTAGAATTCTTAATTCTTCCGAATATGGTCATCCAGTTTTCTTAGCACCACTTATTGAAGAGACTGTTATTTCTCCAATATATGTTCTTGACACCATTGTTGAACATCAGTTTACTATAGATGTATGGGATTGTTTCTGGGTTCTCTATTCTGTTATATTGATCTATGTGTCTGTTTTTATGCCACTGCCATGCTGTTTTGGTTACTTATAGCTCTGTAGTATAACTTGAAGTTGGGTAATGTGATCCCTCTGCTTTTGTTCTTTTTGCTTAGGATAGCTTTGGGTATTCTGGGTCTTTTGTGGTTCCCTGTAAATTTTAGGATTTTTTTTCTGTTTCTGTGAGGAATGCCATGGTATTTTGATACAGATTGCATTGGATCTGTAGATTACTTTGGGAAGTATAAAAATTTTAACAATATTCATTCTATAATCCATGAGCATAAAATATCTTCCATTTCTTTGTGTCATCTTTGATTTCTTGCAGCAATGTTTTATAGTTTTCATTGTAGAGATCTTCCACTTCTTTAGACAAGTTTATTCCCAGGTATTTTACTTTATTTGTAGCCATTATAAATGGAATTAATTTCTTGATTTCTTTTTCAGATTGCTTGATATTGGCATATAAAAAGGTTATTGACTTTTACATGTTGATTTTGTATCCTGCAACTTTACTGAATTTATCAGTTCTAACAGTGTTTTGGTGGATTCTTTAAGTTTTTCTAAACATAGGACTATATCACATCTGGGTGCAGTGGCTCATGCTTGTAATCCCAGCACTTTGGGAGGCCGAGGTGGGCCGATCACAAGGTCAGGAGTTCGAGACAAGCCTGGCAAACACAGTGAAACCCCGTCACTACTAAAAATACAAAAATTAGCTGGGCGTGGTGGTGGGCACCTGTAATCCCAGCTACTCAGGAGGCTGAGGCAGTAGAATCACTGGAACCCGGGAGGTGGAGGTTGCAGTGAACCGAGATTGTGCCACTGCACTCCAGCATGGGCGACAGAGCTAGACTGTCCAAAAAAAAAAAAAAAAAAAGAAAAAGAAAAAAAAAGGACTATATCATTTGCAAACAAAAGTAGTTTGCCTTCTTTCTTTCCAATTTAGATGCCCTTTATTTCATTATCTTATCTGATTGATCTAGCTAGGACTTCCAGTACTCTGTTGAATAACAGTGGTAAAATTGCACTCTCTTGCCTTGTTCCAAATCTGAGAGAAAAGGCTTTCAGTTTTTCCTCATTTAGTCTCACAGTAGCTGTGGGTCTGTCATTTCTGGCTTTTATTATGTTGAGGTATGTTCCCTCTATACCTTGTGTTTTCACAGTTTTTATCATGAAGGGATGTTGAATTTTATCGAATGCTTTTTCAGCATTAATTGAAATGACCATGTTTTTTGTCCTTTACTCTGTTGATGATGTATCACATTGCTTCACACTTGTCAAATCATCCTTGTATCCCTGCGATGAATCTCACATGGTCATGATAAATTACATTTTTAATGTGTTGGTGAATTCAGTTTGCTAGTATTTTGTTGAGAGCACTTGCATCAATGTTCATCAAGGATATTGACCTGTAGTTTTATTTTTTTGGTGTGTCTTTGACTGATTTTGTTATCCAGGTAATACTGGTCCTGTAGAAGGAGTTTGGAAGTATTCCTCTCACTTCATTTTTTGAAATAGTTTGAATAGAACTTGTATTAGTTGTTCTTTAGATATTTCATAAACTTCAGCAGTGAAGACTTTGGGTCCTGGGCTTTTCTTTGATGGGAGATTTTTGCCACAGCTTCAATCTCATTACTTGCTATTGATCTGTTGTTGTTTAAATTTCTTCATGGTTCAATCTTGGTAAGTTTCAGGTGTCTAGGATTTTATTCATTACATCTAGGTTTTCTAATATATTGGCATACAGTTGCTTATTATACCCTCTAATGATCCTTTGAATTTATGTGGTGTTAGTTGTAATGCACCCTTTTCCATCTCTGATTTTATTTATTTGGGTCTTTTATCCTTTGTGCCAAGTTGTCAATTTTGTTTATTTTTTTCAAATTGCGAACTTTTAATTTTGTTGATTTTTTTTGGTATTATTTTCTTTGTTTTAATTTCATTTGTTTCTGCTCCGATATATATATTATTATTATTTTCATCTACTAATTTTGACTTTGGTTTGCTCTTGCTTTTCTAGTTCTTTAAGATGCATCAGCAGATCGTTTATTGTGAAGTTTTCTACATTTTTGATGTAGGAATTAATTGCTACAAACTTTCTTCTTAGTACTGCTTTCCCTGTATCCCATAGGTTTTATTATGTTGTGCTTTCATTTTCATACGTTTCAATTATTTTTTCATTTTTTCTTAATTTATTCATTGACCCACTGGTCATTCAGGGACATATTATTTAATTTCCATGTGTTTGCATAACTTTGAAAAAGTTCCTCATT
>NW_012103166.1:2516325-2523823 GCF_000951045.1 Mandrillus leucophaeus | reverse complement strand
TGTTAACATCTCCAAATATGTTTGTACTGGGTTCTCTCTCTCTCTCTCTTTTTAAAAAGAAATCATTTTATAGTATTTTATTTTGTTGAAACAAGGTCTTACTCTGTCACTCAGGCTTGAGTGTAGTGACACAAACATGATTCAATAGAGTTTTAACATGCTTGGCTCAAGCAATCATTCAATCTAAGCCCCTTGAGAAGCTGAGACTACAAGCATGTGCCACCAGGCTAGTTTTTTAAATTTTTTGTAGACATGGGTCTTGCCATGTTGCCCAGGTTGGTCTTGAACTCCTGGGTTCAAGCAATCTTCCCAACTCAGCCTCCGAAAGTGTTGGGATTAGAAGCATGAGACACCACACTTGGCCTATCTCACTCTTTAGCTCTAAGAATATTTGCTTTATATATCTGTCTACTTCAGTGTTGGCTGCATCCATATTTATAATTACTATATAATTACTTGTTAAATTGACTTATTTATCATTATATAATAACCTCTTTGTCTCTTTTTGTAGTTTATAGTTTTTGTCTTGAAATTTATTTTGTCTCATATGAGTATAGCTACCTCTGCTATTTTTGGTTTCCATTTGTATGGAATATCTTCCTATCACTTTATTTTCAGTCTATGTATGTATGTCTTTATAAGTGTGTTTCTGTCAGCAAGAGATCATTTTATCTTCTTTTTTTTTTTAATCCATTCAACTACTCTATGACTTTTGATTAAAGAGTTTAGTTCATTTACATTCAATGTTATTAATGATTAGTAAGAACTTACTCCTGCCATTTTGTTGTTTTCTGGTTGTTTTGTGGTTTTCTGTTCCTTCTATCCTTACTTCCTATCTTCCTTTAGTGAATGTAATTTTCTTAGGTGGTATGTTTTAATTTTTTGCCTTTCGTTTTTTGTGTATTTGTTGTGTGATTTTTATTTGAAGTTACTATGAAGCTTGCAAATACTATCTTATTACCCATTATTTATATATATATTTTGAGACAGAGTTTCGCTCTTGTTGCTCACGCTGGAGTGCAATGGCACAATCTCTGTTCACCGCAACCTCCGCCTCCCGGGTTCAAGTGATTCTCCTGCCTCAGCCTCCTGAAAAGCTGGGATTAGAGGCATGCGCCACCATGCCCAGCTAATTTTGTATTTTTAGTAGAGATGGGGTTTCTCCATGTCGGTCAGGCTGGTCTCTAACTCCCGACCTGTGGTGATCCGCCTGCCTCAGCCTCCCAAAGTTCTGGGATTACAGGCATGAACCACCACACCCAGGCATTACCCATTATTTTAAACTGATGATAACTTTACATTGATTGCACAAATTAACAAACAAGCAAGGAGAAAACTAATAAACACTCTACATGTTAATTCTTTCTCCCACTTTTTAACTTCTTATTATTTCTATTTATATCTTATTATACTATGTGTTGTAAAGTTGTAGTTATTATTTTTTATCAGTTCATCTTTTAGTCTTTCTAAAGACTAAAAGATATGAGTAATTTACACACTACAATTGCAGTATTATGATATTCTGCATTTTTCTCTACAGCTACCATCGCCAGGGGGTTTTGTACCTTCAGATAATTTCTTATTACTCATTAATGTCCTTTCTTTCAGATTGAAGAACCCACTTTAGCATTTCTTGCAGGACAGATCTAATGTTGACAAAATGCCTCAGCCTTTTTGTCTGAGAAAGTATTTTTTTCTCCTTTATGTTTGTAGGATATTTTCACTGGATATACTGTTCTAGGATATAAAAAAATTCTGCTTCAGCACTTTTAATATGTCACGTCATTCTTTCCCAGCCTGTAATGTTTCCCCTGGGAAGTCTGCTGCCACATGTATTGAAGCTCCTTTATTTGTTATTTGCTACTTTTCTCTTTCTGTTTTTAGGATCATTTCTTTATCCTTGTCTTTGAGAGTCTTATTAAATGTCTTGAGGTAGTATTCTTTGGGTTAAATCTGCTTGGTATTCTATAACCTCCTTGTAAATGAATATTGACATCTTGCCATAGGTGTGGGAAGTTCTCTGCTATTATCCCTTTGAATAAAATTTCTACCCTGATTTCTTTCTCAACCTCTGTTTTAAGGGCAGTAACTCTTGGATTTGTCTTTTTGAGGCTATTTTCTAACTCGTAAAAATGTGCTTCATTTTTTATTCTTTTTTCTTTTGTCTCCTCTGTGATTTTCATATAGCCTGTCTTCATACCTACTAATTATTTCTTCTGCTTGCTCAATTTCTGCTGTTAAGAGATTCTGATGCATTCTTTAGTATGTCATATGCATTTTTTAACTCCAGAATTTCTGCTTTTTTAAAAATAATTTCAATCTCTTTGTTAAATCTATCTCTGATAAGACTCTGAATTCCTTCTGTGTTATCTTGGGTTTTATTGAGTTCCCTCAAAACAGTTATTTTTAATTCTCTGTCTGAAAGGTTACATACCTATGTCTCTCCAGGATTGGTCACTGGTTCCTTACTTAGTTCATTTGGTGAGACCATGATTTCCCAGATGGTTCTGATGCTTGTAGATGTCCATCAGTGCCTGGGCATCGAAGAGTTAGGTATTTATTGTAGTCTTCACAGTCTGGGTTCATTTTTACCAATCCTCCTTGGGAAAAGTTTTCAGGTATTTGTGGGGACTTGGATGTTTTGATCTAAGTATTTGGTCACTGCAACCATATCTGCTTTAGGTGGCACTTCAAGCTCTATAATTCTGTGGCTCTTGAAGACTTGTAGAGGTACTGCTTTGGTGGTCTTGGGTAAGATCCAGGAGATTTCTCAAGATTAACAGGTAGAGACCCTTGTTATTTTCCCTTACTTCCCCTAAACAAAAGACTGTCTCTCTCTCATTCTCTCTCTCTCTGTTTCTCTCTCTCTCTCTCTCTCTCTCCATGCTGAGCTGCCTAAAGCTTGGGTAGGGGTGACACAAGCATCCTTGTGGCCACCACCAATGGAACTGCACTGGGTCAAACCTGAAACCATCATATTACTAGGTTTCATCCAAGCCCTGCAGTGACCACTACCTGTCTCCTCATTATGTTTCCTCAAGGCTCAAGGAGTCTACAATCAGAAGGTAGCTATACCAGCCAGGCCTATTTGCCTCCCTTCAGGGTGGCAAGTTACCCCAGCCCCAAGCAGGTCTGGAGGTGCTGTCTGGGAGCCAGGGCCTAGAGTCAGAAACCTTAGGAATATACCTGTTGCTTTTTTCTACTGTGGCTGACCTGACACTTAAGCCACAAGAGAAAGTCCTTTCTACTTCCCTCTCCTTTCCTCAAGCAGATGATTCTTTGTTCATGATCACCACCACCACTCTGGGTCCATCATAAGTATTGCCTGGCTACCCCTGATATTCACTCAAAAATCAGGGGCTCTTCAGTTAACTTGTGATGAGTGCTGCCATTTCTGAGTCTCTCCCTTAAGGACAATGGGCGTCCCTTTGGCTAAGAACAGGTCCCAAAATGCCATGCAGGAGCCAAGACCTGGAATTCGTGATCCCAGGTGGCTGCTTGGTGCTCTACACTGCTGTGGCTGAGCTGGCACCCAAGCTGCAAGACAAATTCCCTGTTACTTTTCTCTCTGCTTTCCTCAACAAGAAGAGGTCTCTCCCCTTAGATGCTACAGCTGGAAATGTGTAGGTCACATCTGAAGCCTGTATGACTCTGAGTCTTACTCAGGACTCATGACAAGTACTGCTTGGCTACCACTGATTATTCTAGGACCATGGGCTCTTTCGTTAGCAGGTGATGAATTCTGCATTGACTGGGTCCTTCCCTTCAAGGCAGAATTCACTTCTTGCTGAGGGTATATCTACAAGTGTCTAGGAGCTAGGGCCTGGAATGGGGGCCTCATGACTCTGCTTGGTGCCCTATTCTATTGTGGTTAAGCTGGTAACCCAGTTGCAAGATAAAATTCTCTTTACTCTCTCCTCTTCTCAACCAGAGGGAAGGTGACTCTTCCAGAGCTATGAGTTTCACTGCCTGGGATTGCGGGAGGGTCGATACAAGTACTCCTTGGTTATCCCAGCTGGTGTCTCATTACGTCACATGCACCACAAGTCCACTGGCTCTGAGCCCAGCACAGTATAACAACTTGTCCAGGAATAGCAGTCCTTGTGGCCTATATTGCCTTTCAAGTTTATGTAGGACCCCAGAGTTATTTGGCCCACTCTGGTGGGGCTGCTGGAACTCAGGTTCTGACCGCTGGTTCGGATGATTTGCCTCTAGCTAGATCTGATGTATATGCTCTTTCTGTGGCTGCCAGCCAAGTTCTGCCCCATGTTGTTTTCAGCTGTCACAGGCAGCACTGAGTTTCAATATAAAGTCCCACAATCACTATGCTCTCCCTCCCCTAAGCACACAGATTCTCTCTCCATGCCACATGACTGCTGCCAGAGAATGAGGGAGGGGTGGGGCAGGCAATTAAAGACTGTCTTTCCCATCCTCTTTAGTGCCTCTTTCTTTAATATGATGTTAAAACTAAGTACCATGATCAATCACCTGATTTGGGGTTCTTACAAAGGTGCTTTTTGTGTGGTTTTAATTGTTCAATTTGGTGTTCCTGCAGAGGGTGAAGGAAAAATCACAGGATTCTATTTGGCTATCTTGCTCTGCCTCCCTTATAAAATACATTTTAAATATCATTTAAGAAAATATTTTATATAAATAGAACATATAAAATGTATTTTATTAAGAACTGTTTTCATAAAATAAATACTTTCCCACTGCACTGTCATTTGTAATCAGAGGTTGCAATTAGTTGTATTCTCCTTTCTGTGTGTCAATATACTTTAGTCATCTGAGAAATATTCAATTAATAGGTATTCAATATTCAACTAATATTCAACTAATATTGAATACCTATTATGTGCCAAGCATTCATTTATTTAGGTTAATAAGGCAATATTAAACACACACATACATGCCCACAAACACACACACACACACGCGAAAATGAAACCAAAAATAACCAACAGTTCCTGTCTTCAAAGGCTTATGGTCTCTTTTCCTCTGGTTTATGCCTATTTTTGCCCATTAAATTTATATCTGTTAGGAAAATACCGTGGCTACTACCCTCTGAAGCTTTTCTTATTTCCTTCACCATAAATATGAAACTCTACCTTGAACCCATACCATATTTAAACAAGAAGTATCAAAGAGAGTACTGCAGATGTTTGCCATATTTTCTGGCTGATCTGAATATTTTGTAAAATATTAATATTTACAGATAATGCCTAATATTACAAATTCTTCCTCTTCAAAATAAGACCTGGAAAAACTTACTTCACCAGGCTACTTTGCAGTTAAAGCACAGGTAGATAATCTGTGTTCCACCCATCAGACTTAACCCTCATTAAGACCAAAGTGAACTTGAGGAAGTAAGCTCTCCATGAAATCTCTTTTGCTAGAAAATGTGGCAGAGATGTCTGGCCTTGTGGTTTGGCAATATTGCAAGCTTCATTTCCTGAAATAGGAAAAACACTGGTGTGATTATGGCAACAATTTTTTAGTAGCTCAAGGAGGCAATGGATACCCCCTCAGCATTTTTATACTCGGTCCATTCTTCAACTGATTTAGGTCATTATTATTCCTAGAAGCTTGTCTGACACTTCTTTATCTACCTCTCCAAATACTCTGATAGCTGCCTAACATGGTTTTCTTACATTTTTTAGTTAAATCAATCACTGTTGCGTTGTATTCAATGAAGGTAGAACTCAGTCTAGAACAGATTCACTGAAGATGTCTCCACCTTACTTGTACCATGCTTTGAAACATTTTGTCTATTTTTATTCCTGTGTGTTTTCCCGAGTCCTATTGTTCATTGCCTAAAACCTAAACCTTTATAAAAATTCATGTCCACAGGCAGACTTATATATGGATACTTCTAGAACTCAATCCATATAGCTCTAAATTGGAAAAACCAAATGTCTATTAATTCATTCATGGAAAAACAAAAAGCAGTACACCAATCTAATGAAATATTATTCAGCAATAAAAAGGAACAAGATCCTAATATCACTGGCACAAAAAGGCTACATACTGTTTGATTCAATTTATGTTGCATTCTGGAAAGTGTTACTCTATAGGAATAAAAAATAGATGAGTGAGTCATAGGGGGATAAAGATGGGGGGAGAAGAGTAACTTGAAAGGAACCCCAGAGAACTTAGTGCAATAATAAAATTGTTTTTGTCTTGATTATGCTGGTGGCTAGACAAATGTATACATTTATCAAAACTTATTAAATATACAAAGTTTGAATTTTGTTCCATGAAAATTACATCTCTAAAAACCTGAATTAAAATATAATGAAGCAAAAATGGATAGATTAGTATCACTGAAAGTAGATCAAAAGCAATATATATTACCAGAGATAAATAAGGACTTTTTTTTTTTTTTTTTTTGAGACAAGGTCTCACTATGTCACACAGGCTGGAGTGCAGTGACAGGATCATGGCTCCCTGCAGACTTGACCAGCTGGGCTTAAGTGATCCTCCCTCCTCAGCCTCCTGAGTAGCTGGGACTACAGACATTCACCACCACGTCAGAGTAATTTTAGAAAAAATTTTTGCAGAGACAAGGTCTTACTATGTTGCCCAGGCTGTTTCTAACTCCTGAGCTCAAAGCAATTATACTGCCTCAGCCTCCCAAAGTGCTAGGATTACAGGTGTGAGCCACTGTGCCCAGCCTAGAGGGACATTCTGTAATAATAAAAAGACCAGTTCGTAAGAGGTAATCACAGTCCTAAATGTATATTTGTCAAGTAACTAGAGCTTCAAAATACTTCAAGCAAAAACAAACAGAAATGATAAAATTTAAAGGAGAAAGAAATAAATTTAAAATTATAGTTGGAGATTTCAACACTATTCTCTGAGGAGTTAATAGATAACATAGATACAAAGTCAGTAAGTATATAGAATGCTTGACCACCACTATCAAGCAACTTAACTGACATTCAAAGAACACCACAGCTGCAACAGCAGAATAAAACTATGTTTAAAGGACACATGAAACAATCACCAAGATATATCACATTCTAGCCATAAAAAAGTCTCAATATATTTAAAAGAATGTAAATAATAATCTAAAGTGTATTTTCTGACCACAATGGAACTAAACTAGAAATTATGATGCAGCTAAATCAGTGCTTAGGGTAGAATTCATAGCATTAAAAATGTATAATAAAAAAAACTCAAATGAATCAAAGATGCTTCTCCATTAAAACCTGGAAAAAGAGAAGTGAAAAGCATAAATGCAAAGTAGGTATAAGAAAGGCAATCATAAATGTGATGGCAAAAGTTAATAACACTGAAAATCAGCAACAAAAAATGAGAAAATCCATGGAACCAAAATCTGGCTCTTCTAAAAGAAACATAAAATTAATAACTCTCTAGCTGGACTGATCAAGTAATAATGACAAATGACTCAAATTATAAATATCAACAATGAAAAAGGTACATTATTACAGATCCCACAGATATAATAAGGAAGTACTGTGATTAAAAAGTACAT
>NW_012103166.1:2508373-2516275 GCF_000951045.1 Mandrillus leucophaeus | reverse complement strand
ACCAGTTCGTAAGAGGTAATCACAGTCCTAAATGTATATTTGTCAAGTAACTAGAGCTTCAAAATACTTCAAGCAAAAACAAACAGAAATGATAAAATTTAAAGGAGAAAGAAATAAATTTAAAATTATAGTTGGAGATTTCAACACTATTCTCTGAGGAGTTAATAGATAACATAGATACAAAGTCAGTAAGTATATAGAATGCTTGACCACCACTATCAAGCAACTTAACTGACATTCAAAGAACACCACAGCTGCAACAGCAGAATAAAACTATGTTTAAAGGACACATGAAACAATCACCAAGATATATCACATTCTAGCCATAAAAAAGTCTCAATATATTTAAAAGAATGTAAATAATAATCTAAAGTGTATTTTCTGACCACAATGGAACTAAACTAGAAATTATGATGCAGCTAAATCAGTGCTTAGGGTAGAATTCATAGCATTAAAAATGTATAATAAAAAAAACTCAAATGAATCAAAGATGCTTCTCCATTAAAACCTGGAAAAAGAGAAGTGAAAAGCATAAATGCAAAGTAGGTATAAGAAAGGCAATCATAAATGTGATGGCAAAAGTTAATAACACTGAAAATCAGCAACAAAAAATGAGAAAATCCATGGAACCAAAATCTGGCTCTTCTAAAAGAAACATAAAATTAATAACTCTCTAGCTGGACTGATCAAGTAATAATGACAAATGACTCAAATTATAAATATCAACAATGAAAAAGGTACATTATTACAGATCCCACAGATATAATAAGGAAGTACTGTGATTAAAAAGTACATTGATGAAATTCACAACAGATTAAATGGATAAGATTATATGCTACCAAAGTTTATTCAAGAAGAAATCACTTGAGTTAGTCTGATAACATTTTAAGAAACTGAATTTATAGTTCAAAACCTTGCCTTAATGAAAATTACAGGCCCAGATGTCTTCACTACAAATCACTTAAAGTAGATATAATACTAATTTTATATAAATGTTTCTAGAAAATAGAACAAATTAGTCCTCAACTCATTTAAGAGGCCAGAAGTATCTTGATAACAAAAGCAAAAACAAAATTACACAAAATAAATTACAAATTAGTATCCCTCATGATTAAATATTTAAAAATCCTTACCCAAACTAGCAGATCAAATTCAGCAATATATACAAAGGATAATACATCTTTTAATATATGGCTGACTAAAGGGAAACTATTCCATAAAAGCCAGGTTGCTTATAGTATTTTAAAAATCAATTGGTAATTAATCAGTTTATTCTTTATGTTAAAGACTAAAAAGAAAAATTATATTATCTTCTCAACAGATGCACATCTATTAATGAAAAAAACAAAAATGCTTGGTGTATTAAGAAGAGCAATCCCATAATGATTATTAGTAGAAACCCTAAGTAAACATGCTTACTACTAAAAAACTAAATGCTTTTGCTCTATGATCAGTAACAAGCAACTTCTATTCAACATTATAAATCCTAGCCTGTGTATAAAGGCAGAGAAATAGAAATAGACAAAGCAGAGATGGGAAAGAAAAACAACAAAATTATATCTTCCCAGATAAATATAAAGAATCCTTCCCCCAAATCTCCAAAAATCTGTACAAACTAACTTATCAAATTTGTAGATGTACAGTCAATATACAAAAATCAATTAAATTTCTATATACTCATAAGAATTGTGCATTATGTTTTAAAAATAATAGCATCAAAATATGAAATATTTAGTGATAAATTTAACAAAATATGAGCAATATCTTTGCTTAAAACTACAAAGAATTGTTGAAATAAATCTAAGATGACTGAAATAAATGAATTCAATAATATTATAATGTCAATTCTCCCCAAATTTATTTAAAGATGCAAAACAATCTCAAATAAAATTGTAGGAGGTCATTTGAACAAACTGACCAGCTGATTTTAGAATTTATGAGGACATGTGTAGGATGTAGAGTATACAAAACGATTTTGAAAAGAACAAAATTTTAAAATAGATATAATTAATTTTAAGATTAGGAATAAGCACTGTGACCAAGGCAGTGTGTTGTTTTCATGAAGGCAGACATAGAGGTGAATGGCAGAGAAAACAGAGTCCAGAAATAGACACACATATAAATGGTCACTTGATTTTCAGTAGATGTGCCATGATATTTTATTGTAAAGAGGGTAGTTATTCAACAAGTGGTGCTGGAACAATAGAATATATGCAAAATAATTAAGTAAAGCAAGAAATAATGATCCTAACCTCACACCATACACAGAAAGTAATTTGAAATGGATGAAAAATGTGAAAATTAAAAAATTTAAAACTTGTAGAATAATATAGAAAGTAAGTCTTTGTGATTAGGGGTAGGCAAAGATTTCCTAGATAGGACAGATCAAGGATGAACTGTAAAATGAAAATTGATAAATTGGATTTAATTAACTTTAATTTGGTATTTCAAAATACACCTAAGAAAATAAAAGGGCATACAATACTCTGGGGAAAATATTTGCAAAAGTTATACCTGATTAAAGACAAATCCAGAATGTATAAAATTTCTTACAAGTAATGGGACAAAATCAAACAAAAAGTGGGCAAAATCTTTATGCAGACACTTTACCAAATGTGAAGTATGAACAAATGGCAATATTCAACATCATTTCACATTGGATAAAGTGCCATGAGATACTATTGCATACCCATCATGATAGCTCAAATTAAGAGTACTCATAATTTCAAGTGTTGACAACTAATTAAACAACTTGCTTTCTCATACACTGCTAGTAGGAATGCAAAAATAGTATTCGCTTCGGAAACCATTTGGTAATTTCTTATAAACACACACATCCCTGTGACCTGACAATCTCATTTCTACATATTATCTGAAAAGGCATGAAAACACATATCTATACCAAAACTTATATGTGAGGGTTCATAGAAGCCTCATCCATCATAAGCAAAAACTGGAAACAAGAAAACTGTTTTTCATATGGCAAAGGGGAAAACACATTGTGATGTATCCATATAAGAGAATATTATTTAGCCTTAAAAAGAAACTGATATAGGAAATAAAATATGTAAACTCAAAATTAAAAACTATATTCTGTATGATACCATGTATATGAAATTCTAGAAAAGAACAAGCTATAGTATTAGAAATGTGTCAATTTTATTATTCAAGGACCAGGTGCATGAAGAGGGGATTGACTGTAAAAAGTTATAGGGGAACACTTTTGTCATGCTAGAAATGTTCTATTTGTGATTGTGATGGCACTTATGTGATTGCACACATTTGGTAAACTCATGAAATTGTACATTTCAAACTGGCAAATTTTATTTTATGTAAACTCTATCATCTTGAAACGCAGTTTAGGAAATAATATTAATACTTGTAGCACTAAATTATGTAAATATGTTTGTTTTACTTCCCTTAATTATTAACACAATACTAGGACCCGTCTGAATTGTTTGTAAGCTGTTTGCAGATCTTATTTATTGGGCTAGGAGTAAGCTTAGATGAGAATGAAGTTAGATTCCTTTTATTTTGTAGTGTTTAGCAATAAATTCTAGTATCTTCCTCAAAGAAGGAAACAAAACATAATGAATCCATTTCTTAAGATCCCCCAGAGAGCTATCACGTGATGCTGCTTTATCTGAAGTCACTAAACACTTCTTCTCTACAGATGCCCAACCATTCTTTGTGCCTCTTTTCTGTATGCAAGTACACCTCTATTTCTATTTTCTGTAAAACAAAACACCTCCATCTGGGGGTTCATCAGAGACTCTTTTCTGTCTTTTGCTGATTCCAAGCCTCCAATTTACAATGACAGAAATGTTGAAGATAACTCTAGCAGAACAAAGTTCTGGGTAGGGAAAACTCTCTGAGTCATTCTTCACTGCATGCTGCTCTGCTTTCTCTTTGCCTTTCTCCACCAAATTACTGCACTCCATTCAGTGCTTTCTCAACTGAGTCCTGTGTCAGCAACTTTCTGCAGCTGCAAGAGCAGCTGCTGCTTCTACCTCCCTCTCCTCACTAGTGACTGTCATCATGTCCAGCCAAAAAAATACAAATTATTTCTAAAGTTTCTGTCCTTGACTTAGTGTGATGTAGTTCTAGAAATTCTAGAAATGACTTCAGAAGTCTTTAAAGAGGAATGCTTCGAAGGAGCATCTTCTTAGTAGGGGTGATATTTATAACAACTGATGCTGGCAAAATACTTTTACCTACTTACAGTCATTTCGTCTCCTAAACACAATGTGGAGTGGACGTTATCACTATTTTTACATAGCCAAGTGAACTCAAGCATTAACAAGATTAAATGACCTGCAGTAAATAGCATAGCTAGGATAAGTATTGGCAACCATGTTCTTCCAGTAGCCTACATTGCCGCTGGCTGTAGTTAGAAATTGTCACAGTCCCGGTTCAGAAGTGTGTTCAGAAGTCCTATCAATACTCCAATGTTTTCTGTCTTAAAACTTATTCAAGACTTTCAGAAAGAGTTTTGGGTTTATGAAGGATCAGAATGCCATCCCATCTGAGAATACATTTCCAAATAGTTCAGAGAACCAAGGTAAAATGTAACTACTTCTCCACTCATGCCCTCCTCCTTGACTGCAATTTTATGTCAATCATTTCTCAGGCTTAGCTATTTATCCCTTTTGTTAACCTTTCCAATCTCTTCATGGGAAAATCAGAAATCACACTGATTAGACCAAAATTTTCTAGACCAAGACTCTGGTCCTGACAGAATAATAGCCAAACGTAACAATTTATTATGTATTATATACTTCACAATATCTAAATATATCATCAAACATACTTAGCATTCATAAATTACATCATGGTATTTTTAACATGATCATCAATCAGAGATCTGCATTTCTAATGATAAAACTGGTGTCTGGGTTCCAGTTCACTTGTTTACAGATTATAGTGATGGCAGATAAGACAATTAAGTTTTTGTAATTCTCATTCAAATTTCCTTGCCTACAGGCTTATAAAATGATACCTGTTCTATATATTTCACAGGGATTGTGAAAATCAAATGAACCATAAGCTCACTTATATGACAGTACTTTGAAAGCTATTAAGCATTATGCAAATGTAAGGTCGCATTCTTAGTAATGATAGTACCTTGATAATATGTTATTCATCATTTCATCTATGTTCTTCAAAGGCTATCTATACAGAAAGCTGTACAAACTCTTTGAATTAGTACAAAGTATTTAAGACAGCACATTTATTATCCTTTTCCTCTCCTCTTCAAGCCTCAGTGGAGGCTCGTTAGAGCTATTCACATTCTCAGCTATGTATTGGATCTACTTCTGTCCTATCAGCTCTCTGACTTCATTGCTCCAGATTACAGGACAGAATATACTTAAAGTCCTCTTACATGACTTCTGAGAGTCACTCCATTCACATCTCTGCCCCTTGGCTTTTACTGTAAGATCTAAGACTTCCTAACCCAGATTCTCTGAGTTCAAATACCATTTTTTGTGCTTCCTACTAAACCCTGTCAGTTCCTCAGATTATAAACACACTTTGGAATAGGGACGTGATAAATTTGGCATTTTTTTCTGTACCTATATTACAGCAAAAGAGATTCACACTTCTCAGATTTTTCATGAACCAATTATATGCAAACAATAAGAGCTAGTTCTAATTCTGGTTTGCTTCACAACCAGGCAGGCAAGTAACAACTCAAAATGGTCCAAACACCTAACAATCACTAAAAGTTCACATACATTTTCAGCTATGTGCTTTTTATATTTTTAGGCACCTTCTGAAAGTACCCATAATATTTTTGCCAAATTCACCCTATCCTTAGTAGAATATATGTGATACTCTTACTGGTCTGGGTAGATCTAACGGTGAGAGATAATTGATGTTATTTTCTATATTAACCTTATCAATGCTGTTATTCACAATTTGGCTTCTAGTTCTAACCTAGCAAATTGCGGATTAACGTTTTCTACATCTATGCCTCCAATCTGTACTCAGATTGCCTACGATAAATCACATAAGTCACCAACAGCAACCACTTTCTAGGCTTTGCAGTAATAGCCAGACGTCTTCCCTCAGTTGGTCAGCTCAAGCTGGTAGTCTCAGCAATATCTTTCGTGGACCTCTGCTGGCAGGTGAACAGGAAGAAGTGTTGATCTGACAATTAGGGGGGCAATTCTCAGGTCACAGCAGGTGGAATAAACCTCCATCTTCCACTCAGTCATCTTTGTAATATATTCATTCCTTTGAAAACCACCCATAAAGTTGGGGTTAAGCTGACTCTTTCTATAAAACACTAGTTTTTAAGGTAGAGAGAGTCACAAAATATGATTTATTTGTCCTAAATGGCTCCTGTGTATAGTGCCTGGGTAATCTGCTTCAGCACTGATTTCAAGTGTCGGGCTCATGTTGCAATAAAGATACCCACTAAAAGGAGACTTTAACCAGTTCCTTAACTTCCTTACCTTGAAATTTGGAAACAACAATAAAAGAACTTTGTAAAAATTGTAAAAACTTGATGTGTGATTTTTTTTAAAGTGTCTTGAATTGTGAAAAAATATAGGGCTTGACTTCATATTAAATATAGTGTCCTTTGAGGAAAATTCAGTTCATTACTTCTATAGAATTGACAGCTTTTAAATTTTTCATCAAAATCACACATGTAAGTTAAGAATTTTTATAATTAAGATGAAAAGGTAAAATCAGTAGATGGTCTGTCATTTTACACTGAGGTTATAAGAAAATGCACATTTTGTCTCCTCCCACTGGTGTTTAATTTGTATGTATCTCCTCTCTTAATCACCATGGCATAGGCTTGAGTTTATGTGAATGATTACCATAAATCGTTTTCTTCATGGTGATTCTCATATTTCAAGAATTAATTAGTTATACTATAGGGAAACTTTAATGTTTAATTAATAGGAGAAATTTAAGTGATCTTAATTGAGCAGAAAAGAATTTTTCTTCTAAAAGTTTATTCAGAATCCAGAGGTTTCAATAAAAATAGTAATGCTATGTAACACATATGGCTATCAAAAACAACTAGATTTTGTTGTTGTTGTTTTAGTGTGCCAATGCATAGCCTAATTCTAAGTAAATGACGAATAGGTAAATACCAACAATTTATGACAATTACACAGATAAAATTTCCTCCTGACATTAAACAGGTCATCAGCATCTAAATCTTATTTGTCACCATCCTCCAACACCAAGGTGTTCTTAATGACCTCTTGAAACTTTTAATTCCCTTTCAACTTTCCTTATCTGGCAAAACAGCACAACAAGCACCTCTTTAATTTACCATCTTGCCCTACTACATACAGAAAGTTCTGGGCTGTCTGTAATGGTTTAGCATTCTAGGAGTGACATGTGGTAAAATTAGTTGGGGAAAGACCTAATAGTAAGCTGGAGATGATAAGGTATAAAGGAAAGATTTCAGAGTGCAGAACAGACATAAAAGTCAGTTTCTTAGACGCAAAAGATGTGCTTTACCTCTAGTAGGTCAAATAAAAAGTCATTATCCATTCTTTCTTCCTCATTAACCCCAGATCATTTTGTAGAGTTTAAGACAATTATTTTGTTTTGGTTGATTTGGTCATTTGAAGGCAAGTAAAGAATAACTAAGGCCCGGCGCGGTGGTTCACGCCTGTAATCCCAGAACTTTGGGAGGTCGAGGTGAGTGGATCACCTGAAGTCAGGAGTTCGAGACCAGCCTGGACAACATGGAGAAACCCGGTCTCTACTAAAACTACAATAATTAGCCGGGCGTGGTGGTACGCACCTGTAATTCCAGCTACTCAGGAGGCTGAGGCAGGAAAATGTCTTGAACCCAGGAGGCAGAGGTTGCAGTGAGCTGAGATTGTGTCATTGCACTCCAGCCTGGGCAGCAGAGCAAAACTCTGTCAAAAA
>NW_012103166.1:2502967-2508263 GCF_000951045.1 Mandrillus leucophaeus | reverse complement strand
CTGGTCCACAGTGCCCAGATAGTGAGTTAAACATTATTCTGGGTGCTTTTGTGAAGAAGTTTTGAGTGAGCTTAACATTTAAATCTGTGGACTTGAGAAAAGCAGATTGCCCTCCCTAATGCGGATGGACCACATTCCATCAGCTGAAGGCATGAATAGAACAAAAAGACAGACCCTCCCCCAGTAGGAGAAAATTCTCCAACTGACTGCTTTTAGATTTGAGCTGAAACATCAGCTCTTTCTGCGTCTTGGGCCTACAGGCCTTTGGACTGGAATTGCACCATATGCACACCATTGGCTCTACCGGATCTGCTGAATAACACTACAGAAATTGGGACTTGGCTGCTTTCATAATCATGTGAGCCAATTCTTTATGGCAAATATCTTTCTGCATATGTGTGTGTGTATATGTGTGTGTGTGTGTGTGTGTGTGTATTCTATTGGTTATGATTCCCTGAAGAACCCTAATACAAATGAGAACAGAATACCTTGTTGCTGAGTCTTTCAGCATATTTAAAATACTTAGTTCTATTTATTTATGGACCACAGGATGTACTTTGAGTATTCAAAATAGTAGTATTATTTTAACACTACATGTAATTATAACTATTCAGGATAAAGATGTCTAGCAATGACATACTTCTTTGTTTGAAACCACAATGACAGACTGTAACAGACCAAAGACTCCTTTCCATGATGAGCAAACAATATTGAATGCAAACTAAATAATGCCATCTACAAATGTAATCATAAAGTGTGAGCAAGGAGGGAAAGATCAAGAGAGAAACCTCAGAAGAAAGAATGCTGCTAGGACCCTTGTTCATGAAACAGCCATGATCTCTCATGCATGCACATAAGCACACATACTTACATACACATTTTCAAAATGTACTAAGTGGATGTGTCACACTTAGATGATTTCAAAGTCACACTTACCTTAAAGTCCGTTTATGTACCGATGAATTTTATTTTTATTTTATTATTGAAAATGCTATTTTAGACTTTTTAGTTATTATACTATTATACTCCATTATGTAATCAAAGCAATTTATACCAGAACTGTTTGTTTTAACATTTGCTTTATGTGTTGCCTGTATATTCTTTTATAGACCTTTGAATACTAAGTCAGAAAACGCTATCGTTATGGTGGTTTTGTACTGTGTTGTGTTGATCTGAAAGTGAATTCCTCAGCATTCCCTTTCCTATATCATTCTGAGTTAGTATTAACCACTAGGAAATTTGCATGAGATCTAGAAAGCAGAAATAAAGGTTAATGTAGCATTCTTTCACTGCGACAGTGCGTTCTCAATAATTGCTAATATGCTGGGACCCCTCGGTGTCGGGTCAGCTGGGCCTCACTTCCCCTATTTCCCTTCATATCTCCTTCAGACTCTCTAAGTGCTGGACCAGATGTACCTATAGTTGGTTGGAAAAGGCTCCAGCTTCTTCTGCAGGTCACCCACTTTGTCAAGGTTCAAGGTAGACAAAGATGAGGACTTCCGTCTGTACACATGGGTTCCAATTTATCCTCACAAATTCTAGTGTGTCCTCATTTCCCAGTTTGTGTTCAGTATTTTTTTCCCAACTGCCAGCCCTACTGAATATAGAGACTGTAGGCCCACCACCAGATGCACAGGCGATAGCCTCCCGTAAATATCTTCAACTTCCACAGTCCTGTCCATTCTAATCTGTCACTGTAGCTTTACCTGGTCAGACCATATTCATACATTTGAGCACTTAAAAGATCCTGGGTAATTTAAAAAAGTGAGCAGAATTGTATGGGTGTTTAACACTCTGACAAGCAAAGGCTAGAGAATCAGGGTTATTTTAACTGAAGAAGGGAAGAAATGGCAGACATAACTGTAACTTAATGGATTGTTTTACCATGGCAGTTACAGACAATAGAAGCAGACCAAGAAACATCTTTTTTATCCATAAGTTGACCCATAGTAGTGGTATACTTCCCTAATTGAACCTTAAGCAGCACAAGTGTTTTCTCTCTACACCATGTTGGAATCAAACATATTTTACTCATTTTCACATTTAGGAGCTTCTCAGAGAGTAACTGAATTCTGTGTCTGTTTGTCTACGGATTCCAATTTTAAAATGAGAATATCAACAGGATTATGATATACACAAACACTTCTAAAACATGGAATATTTGCTGGTGTAAATGAAAAGTCCCCCATTTTGATTAAAAAACAAATTGTCTGCATGAAAATAAACACATGGGTTGACTAAACCCTACAAATCATTTAATCTAAACCTTCCATTTACGGTTGAAGAAACAAAGGACTAGATACTTACCTGTGATCACAAAATAGTGTTGTAGTGGAGCTGGGACCAAAGTACACTCCAGCTTAATTTCCTCTCTCTTCATATCTTCTTCACTCTTGACTTATTTATCAGGTTTTGGGGAAAACCACAGGGAGTCTCAGTTGACCTCAAATTTACTAAGATTCAAAAGTGTAAGAAGATATGCAAACATGTTAATGTGACAAGACTGTATTAATAAAGTATAGTATCTACGGTAAGAAAGATTATAATTTCACTGTAGCCTTACCTGGTCAGACCATATTTATGCATTTGAGCACTTAAAAGATCCTAGGTAATTTAAAAAGAAGGTGAGCAGAATTACATGGGTGTTTAACACTCTGACAAGCAAAGGCTAGAGAATCAGGGTTATTTTAACTGAAGAAGGGAAGAAATGGCAGATATAACTATAACTTAATATTTGAAGAACTTCCATAGAGAAAAATTAAATTTATTATGTGTACTTTTTAAGATTGTAAATAAGATAAATGGTTAGATATTAGAGAGGATGGTTAATATTTCAAAATACTTTATTAAAAATAGGGAATTTCCAAGCTAAATAGACTTCCATATAATGCAATGAGCTTCAAATCAATGGAAGACTTCAGAGGCTTTGATGAAAACCTATCAGGTAGTTTTTGTAAAGAAGTCCCAGTGGAGTAGATGTTAGAATCAATGACTTCTAAGACTCTTCCTATTTCTCTGCAGCTAAGAGTCTACTGTTTGAATGACTATGTTATATGAATAAAGCAACAACCTCAATTATGTGAAAGTTGTATTTCTGCTATAACATGGAAAAGCTGCATTTTATCTTTCATATTTAGTCCTAAAATACCAACAACTCTGTTGAAAGCTTCTTTTTTCTAGAATGAGCTAGATTTAATCTAGTAAGAATATGTAGTGGAATAAAATTCAGGATGTCTGGAGGAAGGTACCATATAGGTTTTTACTACACAAGGGGTAAGATCCCCAGACACTCAGTGATAAATACACTTAGTGATAAATACACTCTGATTTGTGCCAAAGGATCCTTGTCCACAAGCCAGGATGCTGTCTGTGAGCCACCAAGATGACACTCAAGTTGATCCCCAGAGAGTAATAGAGCTTTTGCTGTATTATCTGAACAAGATGCCAGACCGAGGAAGGGGGAGGGGGAGTCTTATCAGTGGCAGCTCAGCAGGCTGGGCTATTGGCATGGATTGTTTTACCATGGCAGTTACAGACAATAGCAGCAGACCAAGAAACATCTTTTTCATCCGTAAGTTGACTCAAAGGATGTTGCTGAACTTAAATACCTTAAAGAAAGAGAGGTAAAGAGAAAAGGGATTTCATGGGACCTGACAACGATGCCTTTTAAAGGAGAAAACTAAGTAATCTTGTTTGACTTTTTTTTTTAATTAAAAAGTTGTTGTCCTTGAAATGCACAGCAACACTGGCAGATTCACAGGATAATGCTAGAACAAAAGGCTTCCCCTGTGCACACAAGGAAGGCACACATCAAGTTAGCCTGGGGCCTTCTCTGAGAGGAAATTACAGAATAAAGTAAAGGAATCTTGAGTGGTTGCTGAGAAAGAAAAAAAATGCTAAAAACAGAATCTGATAAACAATTATAAGACTTAGAATCAAAAGGGATCTTTGTTGCTATCTAGGGAAGCCTGGTAAATGTGGCAGCACATTTCAATCCCTGTGGAGGTTATTAAAAAGACAGTTAATTATGCTACAATCTGCACTAACTGTGTCAGAATCTGATACTCAGACTGGTTTGGAAATCTCTAATATAGGGCACCATACAATATTCACCATACTTCTGCCCTAATACTTGTACTGCCATAACTGCTTTGGACATCGACCCTGGCATTTCTTCAATAATCAGGTCTAGCAGATAATCATAATTATTATTAGTAGTATAGCTATGTCTTCCTATTTAATCATCAAAACAGTCCTGAAAGATCACTGTAATCTCAGTTTACAAATCAGAAAACCAAAGTGATGGGTCATTTTCCAGCACCTGGAGCTGCTAAATGACATACTCGGAATTGTAACAGAGATGGCTCCTTAGCTCACATTTGTTCCACTATACCATATAGTAATAGGTTGAACCAACCACATAGAATATCCGATATTAAATTTTTCAGCCTACAAAAGTTGTGATTTATATCATTTAATATGAAAAGTTTGAAGTCATGAAAGAAAAAGACAAGGCACTGTGTAAGAAATCACTGTGAAAAAATAAAGCTGCATGAACATTATGTTTCACAAATTAATCTTTTTCTTTCAGTGCATTGAAATTTGATGATATTAGAAATAAAATTTTCTACTATTGATGGGAAATTCCTTCCTTAGCTGACATCTTTCTGCTTGTGTTACTTAAGGATGAGTCAGAAGCCTGGGGCCTGGGCTAAGCTGCAACAAGCTAGATGTCCAGGGAACGCCACTTTAGGAGATACTCACTCTCTGGTGCCAAACCAGCACTTGCATTTTCTGAGGGTAAGTGACTTCTTACATTTACGCCCTGGATGCCTCCTTTGCTCAATCTAGTCCTGGCTTCACACTTCATCCTTATTTCTCCTCCTGTTCTTTTTATTCCATTTTTGTTAACTCTGTACTCAAATGATACAAAGAAGGTAATTATAATCATGAGAACCAAGCCCAAGGAAGCAAGAATTCTTTGTGGATAACTCAAAATATCACTTAACACTGCTTTGGGGAGAAATTACAAAGATAGAGCAGAAAAAAAATGGAGAGTGTGTATTTAAAATAGAAAAAAAAGCACAATTTATTTAAAAAGTGGTTGAGGTTTAATGACTACGCTTACTATCCATCAAGCCTATTTAAAATTGTATTTTCTTCATGCCATAGTGATACTTCGGTTATTATAACCACAGCCATCCATTATCTATTAGCTTTATGAACTGAGAACTTTTCCTATGCCTTGAATCATGCATGCACAAGAAGACATGATTTAGTAATCACAAAAAGAAAC
>NW_012103166.1:2497355-2502917 GCF_000951045.1 Mandrillus leucophaeus | reverse complement strand
TAGAATCAAAAGGGATCTTTGTTGCTATCTAGGGAAGCCTGGTAAATGTGGCAGCACATTTCAATCCCTGTGGAGGTTATTAAAAAGACAGTTAATTATGCTACAATCTGCACTAACTGTGTCAGAATCTGATACTCAGACTGGTTTGGAAATCTCTAATATAGGGCACCATACAATATTCACCATACTTCTGCCCTACTACTTGTACTGCCATAACTGCTTTGGACATCGACCCTGGCATTTCTTCAATAATGAGGTCTAGCAGATAATCATAATTATTATTAGTAGTATAGCTATGTCTTCCTATTTAATCATCAAAACAGTCCTGAAAGATCACTGTAATCTCAGTTTACAAATCAGAAAACCAAAGTGATGGGTCATTTTCCAGCACCTGGAGCTGCTAAATGACATACTCGGAATTGTAACAGAGATGGCTCCTTAGCTCACATTTGTTCCACTATACCATATAGTAATAGGTTGAACCAACCACATAGAATATCCGATATTAAATTTTTCAGCCTACAAAAGTTGTGATTTATATCATTTAATATGAAAAGTTTGAAGTCATGAAAGAAAAAGACAAGGCACTGTGTAAGAAATCACTGTGAAAAAATAAAGCTGCATGAACATTATGTTTCACAAATTAATCTTTTTCTTTCAGTGCATTGAAATTTGATGATATTAGAAATAAAATTTTCTACTATTGATGGGAAATTCCTTCCTTAGCTGACATCTTTCTGCTTGTGTTACTTAAGGATGAGTCAGAAGCCTGGGGCCTGGGCTAAGCTGCAACAAGCTAGATGTCCAGGGAACGCCACTTTAGGAGATACTCACTCTCTGGTGCCAAACCAGCACTTGCATTTTCTGAGGGTAAGTGACTTCTTACATTTACGCCCTGGATGCCTCCTTTGCTCAATCTAGTCCTGGCTTCACACTTCATCCTTATTTCTCCTCCTGTTCTTTTTATTCCATTTTTGTTAACTCTGTACTCAAATGATACAAAGAAGGTAATTATAATCATGAGAACCAAGCCCAAGGAAGCAAGAATTCTTTGTGGATAACTCAAAATATCACTTAACACTGCTTTGGGGAGAAATTACAAAGATAGAGCAGAAAAAAAATGGAGAGTGTGTATTTAAAATAGAAAAAAAAGCACAATTTATTTAAAAAGTGGTTGAGGTTTAATGACTACGCTTACTATCCATCAAGCCTATTTAAAATTGTATTTTCTTCATGCCATAGTGATACTTCGGTTATTATAACCACAGCCATCCATTATCTATTAGCTTTATGAACTGAGAACTTTTCCTATGCCTTGAATCATGCATGCACAAGAAGACATGATTTAGTAATCACAAAAAGAAACATGTGTTTTTTTGTTTTGTTTTGTTTTTTTGTTTTTTTTTGAGACGGAGTCTTGCTCTGTTGCCCAGGCTGGAGTGCAGTGGCCGGATCTCAGCTGTAGAAGGAGGCAATCATAGAATCCTAGCATGACAGAATGGAGAATGAAAAGGGTCCTTAGAAGCCACCTGAGACTCAGGGAGGAACATACTTTCTACTCAGCCCTCTTTCATAGAAACAATCTTGCCACTGTTTTAAATATCTTTTAAAAAGAGAAAAAATCCTCTGTCAGATATCTTTACCAATGTCAGAGAATATTCTTACTAGAGTGCTCTCTTCTTCTTAGCCAAAATCTTCCTTTTGCAGGTTTGTTTTTTTTAAAATCCTGCTCAGCATCATGTAGCAACATAAGGCTGTTATCATTTTTTTTTATCAAAAATTAGTTCTCAAATATTGAGAAAGACTTTTATATTTGTTATAGTTATCCACATTAGATAGTCCAGGCTCTTTCAAAAAGCTGGACCAAGCCAAGACCTCTTTCTCTGAAAGTATCTTGTTTTGCAGTGTGTTTTTAGAACTGTTAGTTAGATACAAATGTTCATTCTCACTAGTCTTCTTCAGTATAGTTCTGGAAGCTCTAAATAGGCATGCAGATTAGAAAAAAAAATAAAATTATTTCCATTTGCATTGCCATGATTTTTTACATAGGAAATCCCAAAAAGTTTACAAAAACTCTTAAACTAATAAATAAATTCAATAAGGTGGGAGGATACAAGTTTAGCACACAAAAATCAATTATAGTTCTGTATACTAACAATGAATATGCAGAAACTGAAATTTAAAATACAATGACAATTATAATTTCTCTGAATAAAATGAAATAATTTTGTATATACTTAAAATATGCATAGAATTTGTTTGCTAAAAATTACAAAATACTGATGAGAAAAAATCAAAGACCTAAATAAATGGAAACACATACAAAGTGTATGGATTGGCAGACTCAACATGATGAAAATGTCATTTCTCTCCAAATTTATTTATAAGTTTAATTCACTGCCTATCAAAATCTCAACAAGGTATTTTAGTAAAAATAAGCTTATTATAAGGCACAGGTCATAGAATAACTAAAGAAAGCTTGACAAAGTAGAATAAACAGGAGGAAATATTCTACTCAATATTCAGGCTTACTATATACCTATGGTAACCAAGATAGTATGGTATTGACAGAGGAATAGACGCATAGGTCAACTGAACACACAGTGAACTAAAAAGCAGACCCACACAAATACACTCAAGTGATTTTTTTTATAAAGGTAAAAAACTAACTCAGTGTAGGAAGGATAGCCTTTTCAACAAAAGGTGCTGGAGCTATGAAACATCCATAGACAAATAAAAGAAAAGTATCACCAGTGATACCTCACTTTTTACATAAAATTAATTCAAATGAATCACCAGATTAGATATAAAATGTAATTCAACAAAAATTTGAGGGAAAAATTGGGGAAAAATCTCTAGAATGAAGGGATAATCAAAGATTGTTATACTAGGCACCAAAAGTAGAATCCATAAAAGTAAAAAAATATAAATTGGGACCTCATCAGAATAAAAATATTTCCTCTCTGAAAGCCCATGGGAAAAAGATGAAAAACCAAACTACAGATGGGGAGAACTGTTTGCAAACCACATATCTAACAAATGACTAGAAATTAAAATATGTAAATAACTAGTCATTAGAACCCAATCGTTAAATACATAACAAAGAAACAAGCAATTCAATTGTAAAATGAGCAAAATACCTTTTGTTGAAGATGTGCAGAAGAGAATATACAGATAATTATATGGTTTGGGTTGGTTCCCACCCAAATCTCAAATTGAATTGTAATTCCCATAATCCCTATGTGTCGTGGGAAGAACCCGATGGGAGGTAATTTAAACATGGGGACAGTTACCCTCATGCTGTTATCTTAATAGTGAGTGAGTTCTCATGAGATGTGATGGTTTCATGAGGGGTTTTCTCTGCTTTTACTCAGCACTTTTCCTTCCTGTTGCCATGTAAAGAAAGACATGTTTGCTTCCACTTTCTCCATTATTGTAAGTTTCCTGAGGCCTCCTCAGCCATGCTGAACTGAGTCATTTAAACCTCTTTCCTTTACAAATTACCCAGTTCTGGGAATATCTTTATTAGCAGTGTGAGAATGGACCAATACAGTAAGTTAGTACCAGAAGTGGGGTACTGCTGTAAAGATACCTGAAAATGTGCAAGTGACTTTGGACCTGGGCAACAGTCAGATGTTGGAACTGTTTGGAGGGCTCAGAAGAGACAGAAAAATGTGGGAAAGTTTCAAACTCCTTAGAGACTTTGAGGGTTCAGAAGACAGGAAGATGTTGGAAAATTTGGAACTTCCTAGATATTTATTGAATGACTTTGACTGAAATGCTGATAGTGATATGGACAACAAAGTCCAGAATGAGGTAATCTCAAATGGAGATGAAGAAATTGTTGGGAACTGGAGCTAAGGTGACTCTTGTTATGCTTTAGCAAAGAGACTGGCAGCATTTTGCTCCTGTCCCAAAATCACTGTGAATCTTTGAACTTGAGAGAGATCATTTAGGGTATCTGGCAAAACAAATTTCTAAGGGGCAAAACATTCAAGAGGAAGCAGAGCATAAAAGTTTGGAAAGTTTGCAGACTTATGATGCAGTAGAAAAGAAAAACCCATTTCCTGATGAGAAATTCAAGCTTGCTGCAGAAATTTGCATAAGCCAGAAGGAGCTTAATGTTAAATCCCAAGACAATGGGAAAAATGTCTCCAGATATTTTGTCAGAGACCTTCACAGCAGCCCCTCCCATCACAGTCCCAGAGACTTAGGAGGGAAAAATGGTTTCATGGGCCAGGCCCAGGCCCCCCACTGCCAGGCACAGGGCCCCCTTGCTCTGTGTAGCCTCAGTACATGGTTCCCAGCGTTCTAGCTGCTTCAGCTCCAGCAATGGCTAAAAAGGGCCAAGGTACAGCTCAGGCCATGGCTTCTGAGGTTGCAAGCTCCAAGCCTTGACAGCTTCCATGTGGTGTTGAAGCCTGTGGGTGCACAGAAGTCAAGAATTGAGGTTTGGGAACCTTGGCCTAGATAGAAATGCCTGGATGTCAAGGCAGAAGTTTGCTGCAGGGATGGAGCCCTCATGGAGAACCTCAGCTAGAGCAGTGCAGAAGGGAAATATAGGATTGGAGCCTAGTGGAGCTGTGACAAGAAGGTCACCATCCTATAGACCCCAGAATGATAGATTCCCCCAACAACTTGCACTGTGCACCTGGAAAAGCCACAGAAACTCAATGCCAGCTGTGCAGGAACATGGGAGGGGGGCTGTACCCTGCAAAGCCATAGGGGTAGAGCTGCCCAAGGCCATAGGAATCCACCTCTTGCATCAGTGAGACCTGGATGTGAAACATGGAGCCAAAGGAGATTATTTTGGAGTTTTATGGATTAATGAGTATCCTCTTGCCTTTTGGATTTACATGGGGCCTGTAGCCTCTTTGTTTTGGCCAATTTCTCCCATTTGGAACAGGTGTATTTACCCAATGCATGTACCTCATTGTATCTAGGAAGTAACTAAATTGCTTTTGATTTTACAGGCTCATAGGCAAAAGGGACTTGCCTTGTCTCAGATGAGACTTTGGACTTGGATATTTGAGTTAATGGTTGAATGAGTTAAGATGAGACTTGGGAGGGGTCGGGGCAGAATGACATGGTTTAGCCATGTCTCTACCCAAATCTCATCTTGAATTATAGTTCCCATAATCCCCACGTATTGTGAGAGGGACCTGGTGGAAGGTAATTGAATCATGGGAGCAGTTACCCTCATGCTATTCTTGGGATAGTGAGTGAGTTCTCATGAGATCTGATGGTTTTATAAGGGGCTTTTGCCTCTTTTACTGGGCACTTCTCCTTGCTGCCACCATGTTAAGAAAGATGTGTCTGCTTCCCTTTCGGCCATGATTGTAAGCTTCCTGAGGCCTTCCTAGTTATGCTTAACTGTGAGTCAATTAAACTTTTTTCCTTTATAAATTACCCAGTCCCACTTATGTCTTTATTAGCAGTGTGAGAAGGGACTAAATCAGATTCCATATAAGCACATGAAAATATATTCAACATCTTTAGCTGTGGTCAACCATCACAGAAACACAAATTAAAAGCACAATGATATATCACTACACAACTATC
>NW_012103166.1:2492061-2494950 GCF_000951045.1 Mandrillus leucophaeus | reverse complement strand
TTTTTTATTTGTAAAATGTATGGAATCTCAAGCACAAGCTATGGCAATAGCACGGAAAAGGTTTCTCTCATGAAATTAAAATCTTACTAAAAGGGTCCTGAGGGATGGGTGAAGATGCAGAAGGTTAGTAAGATAGGTTAGTTAGTCTATTTAAAATGTGTATAAATTTAAGGGGTACAAGTGCAATTTTGTTACATGGTTATATCGTTATATTGTGTAGCGTTGAAGTCTTGGCTCTTAGTGTAACAAGTGCCTAAATAATGTGCATTGTACCTATTAAGTAATTTAAGTAATTTCTCATCCCTCACCCCTCCCACCTTCCCACCCTCTGAGTCCAAAGATTATAACCAAATAGAGGCCAACAGGAGGGTACGATGGCAACCTCCCTATGGAGTCAAATAGGTATTTTAGAACCAAAAAAGTGAGTGAAGATGCTTATAAACTTGTGACTGCTCTTGGTGGAAAAAGTAAAGAAAACTTTCTGTTCAGAACTAGACCAAGCTATAAACCTTAGAAAGTTGGCACCTCTCACGGCTAGAAATCAATACTTTGTAATATGCACTGGCTTAAAATTTCTTGCATTTTTAAATTTATCTTTTGTTGCTTTTGACAAAACTCTTTACATTCTGTTGTTCTTAACTGTGAAGAGGATTTTGTCTGCATTTAGACTGGGGTTTTTAAGAGAGAGAGAAAGCAATGTCCTTAGGGAAAAACCAGCGGCAATGGATTCCCAGTAAAGTGCCCAAGAGAAAGACAAATCTCATAGAGAAAAAAGCTCAGTTCCCCTGCTGGAGCCAGAGCTCTCCACTTGCTAAGTTTTGAAGCTCATATGCTTTTATCCTAAGACTACAGTTTTATTCACCCCGCCCCCACTTGCCTTTTACTCCCAATATCTATTGCTAATACAAAGAAGCATTTGCTCTGAGGTTTCATTTTGAGCCTGCTACAGTTTACAACTCAGTTTCTGCTCTCAGTCTTCTGAGTCACACTTTCTAGATTGCTGCTGTCATAGTCTGTTGATGATCCAAGTCATTTTCCATCACTTGCTTCTTAGAGGCCTTCACATTCAAGGTGGTATCATTTGCTGATCCACTAGTATGGAAGCAGGAGGTGCTGAATATAAAAGAAACAAAATATATACTTCTGTCCTTGGAAAGTTTATAGTCATGAAAAGGGCTTGGGAAGGCTTAGAAAGTAATTTGCAAATAGACATATTAATATAGTGAAAACAGTACTATATTAAGGCCGGGCACAATCTAACAAACAAAGGAATGATAATAAAAATAATAACTAGACTTATGAAATCTTTTATAATTTTTCAATTCCTCCCTAGCCTTATCTCACTGGTTACAACCCTGTCAAATAAAGACCTAATGCTTTATTAAATCTCTATTTTGCTGATATAGCAAAAAAATTGGGGCTCAGAGTTTGTCACTGTTGTGGGTACCTGAGGCTCTGAGCTCTTGTTTTTCTTTCTACATGCCACCTTCTGAATAAGGCGAGATGGGATGGATTTTGGACATAGGTGCGTTTGGAATAGGATTCTATGGGAAGTAAAATTATGTACAATGGCAGACAGAAGTGGAGAGAACATTGTTGTGTACTATTAATCTTGAAGTAAACAAATAAAAGCAGAAAGTCTCCACACAAATGCAGAAACTATTTTTTATTTTTTAAAAATTGAGTCATGCAGGTCACCTGTTTGGTTGGGAGACTGTTTCTGTGGACTCATCCTTTCTCTCTGGCTTTGATAACTTTATATTTCTTAAATGTATAACTTGAAATCAGGCAATCAATCTACTCTCCTTGTCCCATACATAAGTGGGTCATAATAACAACATTTTCATTGGTGAAAACTAACTCAAAAGAGTTCAGTTCTTCTAAAGATCAATCTTCAATATGTCTCTTTGCAGCAAAGGGAAGGCCAGTATTAACTTTCATGAGGATGCATAAGGAGACGGTGATACATGAGTTCTTTCTGAAGTAAAAAGTAGCCTAGGCAAACTAGGAACTGTTTCACAGGCATAAAAGCTATGGCCATGTGATTTACATAATAAGCTACAGCGTTCCCTTCAAACTAAGGTTCTCTGCATCACACCTTAACATAAGTAAAACAGAGAAGCAGGGAGAGGCACGGAAGAAAAAGTGATAACCTTTCCTAGAATCAAAGGGCAGCTATATATGTTGGGGAAGAATCTCTATGTTTTTTAATATCAGTGTTAAAGGTCATATCCATCTGTCTCTAGGGGGGAAATGAGTTTTCCCTTCCATAGTTAGAATTTCATTTCTATCTTCATTGAATGAAGTCCACAACCTAAAATGCCATGCAGGTAAGTAGAGAGAGATGCAATATTAGTCTATAATTTGCAACATCCATCACATTTCATCAGTGCAGAAATGTTACAAAATGTGCAGACCCAACTGACAGGATTGCCAAGGGAACCTCCTCCTTCATTGTGCTTCCATCCTTCTCTGCTTGCCTTGCACGTCCAACCCCAGTACACTACTTTTTGCCAGTGAATTATTTTGGGATTGTATCCTCAGCTATTTATGGAGCAGCTATTCTGTCCTAAGAATGTGCTGCCCTGACAGATGAGAGATTAGTGAGACATAGTCCCTGACCCAACGGGCTGAATGGTTAAAACAATCTAGGTGGCCTTGAACAGCACAATCTTGTATATGGTGAAGGGCTACACTGCAAGCACAGAAAGAGTTCTGAAATGCAATATAGCAAATTAAAAAGAACTAAATATTGAGGGTTTGGAGGTCTTTGCCATGTTACTCATTTTCTCCTACTAAGATATGGCCATAATTATTATATATCTGTACCTTAATGAATGTATCTGTTGTATGTAAATAATATCAGCTGCCTGGCCTAGAGCATGAAAC
>NW_012103166.1:2485460-2487411 GCF_000951045.1 Mandrillus leucophaeus | reverse complement strand
CACCCATCAACCCATCATCTAGGTTTTAAGCCCCATGTGCATTAAGTATTTGTCCTAATGATCTGCCTCCTCTTGTCCCCCTCCCCATGACAGACCCCGATGTGTGATGTTCCCCTCCCTGTGTCCATGTGTTCTCAATGTTCAACTCCCACTTATGAGTGAGAACGTGTGGTGTTTGGTGTTCTCTTCCTGTGTTAGTTTTCAGAGATCCGTGTCCCTGGAAAGGACATGAACTCATTCTTTTTTATGGCTGCATAGTATTCCATTGTGTATATGTGCCACATTTTCTTTATCCAGTACCATGTTTTAAAGCAAGGGTAGATTAATGGTTACCAGGGTTTAGGGACAGGAGACAGGGCACACAAGGGAGGGAGGTGTGGTTCTTAAAAGGGCAACACAAGGGATCTTTATGGTGCTGGAACTGTGGTGACTTGACTGTGGTGGTAATGGATACACAAGTCTTTATAGATGTCAAAATTTGATAGCACTTAATATACACGCATACCCAAATGCAGATATAACTGGGGAAATCTGAATAAGATTTGAACATATTTTGGTTGCGATATTATAATTTTTAAAATTGCTACTATTAGAGAAAATTGTCCCATGTTTTTCCAAGAGGTTTTCTTGTCTCAGTTTTCTTTCAGTTCTTGAACACATCAGAGAGTGTCAACCAGGTACTAATTTTTGCCACATTTAAGTTTCTATAGACTCTAAGAAAGAAAGCAAATGACTTCTCACTTAACATGCTAGCAATAGCAGCATAGGCAGGTCCTAGATACAGCAACAATGAAACAATAACTAGTAATTACCTTATTGTAGTCTATGGGGATTGAAGTTAAAAACATAGAAACCCAAATCCTCAAATCCAGGGTTTTCTTAAAAATTAATGTAGTACTTTTCAAAAGGTAAGAATCTCTTTTATTTGATGTGAAGAAAAAAAGCCTTATTTCTGTATGTGAATAATTCATGCTGTGTGGATGTAATTTTTATTGCAAAAATGAAATGTCCTTATGCAACAGAACAAGTTATTTTTTATTTGTAAAATGTATGGAATCTCAAGCACAAGCTATGGCAATAGCACGGAAAAGGTTTCTCTCATGAAATTAAAATCTTACTAAAAGGGTCCTGAGGGATGGGTGAAGATGCAGAAGGTTAGTAAGATAGGTTAGTT
The DNA here is from genome assembly GCF_000951045.1 of Mandrillus leucophaeus. Taxonomy (NCBI): domain Eukaryota; kingdom Metazoa; phylum Chordata; class Mammalia; order Primates; family Cercopithecidae; genus Mandrillus; species Mandrillus leucophaeus. The sequence goes on along the minus strand of NW_012103166.1, from coordinate 2,486,237 downwards.
AGTCTATTTAAAATGTGTATAAATTTAAGGGGTACAAGTGCAATTTTGTTACATGGTTATATCGTTATATTGTGTAGCGTTGAAGTCTTGGCTCTTAGTGTAACAAGTGCCTAAATAATGTGCATTGTACCTATTAAGTAATTTAAGTAATTTCTCATCCCTCACCCCTCCCACCTTCCCACCCTCTGAGTCCAAAGATTATAACCAAATAGAGGCCAACAGGAGGGTACGATGGCAACCTCCCTATGGAGTCAAATAGGTATTTTAGAACCAAAAAAGTGAGTGAAGATGCTTATAAACTTATGACTGCTCTTGGTGGAAAAAGTAAAGAAAACTATCTGTTCAGAACTAGACCAAGCTATAAACCTTAGAAAGTTGGCACCTCTCACGGCTAGAAATGAATACTTTGTAATATGCACTGGCTTAAAATTTCTTGCATTTTTAAATTTATCTTTTGTTGCTTTTGACAAAACTCTTTACATTCTGTTGTTCTTAACTGTGAAGAGGATTTTGCCTGCATTTAGACCGGGGTTTTTAAGAGAGAGAGAAAGCAATGTCCTTAGGGAAAAACCAGCGGCAATGGATTCCCAGTAAAGTGCCCAAGAGAAAGACAAATCTCATAGAGAAAAAAGCTCAGTTCCCCTGCTGGAGCCAGAGCTCTCCACTTGCTAAGTTTTGAAGCTCATATGCTTTTATCCTAAGACTACAGTTTTATTCACCCCGCCCCCACTTGCCTTTTACTCCCAATATCTATTGCTAATACAAAGAAGCATTTGC
>NW_012103166.1:2355033-2484570 GCF_000951045.1 Mandrillus leucophaeus | reverse complement strand
AAAACTAACTCAAAAGAGTTCAGTTCTTCTAAAGATCAATCTTCAATATGTCTCTTTGCAGCAAAGGGAAGGCCAGTATTAACTTTCATGAGGATGCATAAGGAGACGGTGATACATGAGTTCTTTCTGAAGTAAAAAGTAGCCTAGGCAAACTAGGAACTGTTTCACAGGCATAAAAGCTATGGCCATGTGATTTACATAATAAGCTACAGCGTTCCCTTCAAACTAAGGTTCTCTGCATCACACCTTAACATAAGTAAAACAGAGAAGCAGGGAGAGGCACGGAAGAAAAAGTGATAACCTTTCCTAGAATCAAAGGGCAGCTATATATGTTGGGGAAGAATCTCTATGTTTTTTAATATCAGTGTTAAAGGTCATATCCATCTGTCTCTAGTGGGGAAATGAGTTTTCCCTTCCATAGTTAGAATTTCATTTCTATCTTCATTGAATGAAGTCCACAACCTAAAATGCCATGCAGGTAAGTAGAGAGAGATGCAATATTAGTCTATAATTTGCAACATCCATCACATTTCATCAGCGCAGAAATGTTACAAAATGTGCAGACCCAACTGACAGGATTGCCAAGGGAACCTCCTCCTTCATTGTGCTTCCATCCTTCTCTGCTTGCCTTGCACGTCCAACCCCAGTACACTACTTTTTGCCAGTGAATTATTTTGGGATTGTATCCTCAGCTATTTATGGAGCAGCTATTCTGTCCTAAGAATGTGCTGCCCTGACAGATGAGAGATTAGTGAGACATAGTCCCTGACCCAACGGGCTGAATGGTTAAAACAATCTAGGTGGCCTTGAACAGCACAATCTTGTATATGGTGAAGGGCTACACTGCAAGCACAGAAAGAGTTCTGAAATGCAATATAGCAAATTAAAAAGAACTAAATATTGAGGGTTTGGAGGTCTTTGCCATGTTACTCATTTTCTCCTACTAAGATATGGCCATAATTATTATATATCTGTACCTTAATGAATGTATCTGTTGTATGTAAATAATATCAGCTGCCTGGCCTAGAGCATGAAACTATTGTGAAGGACACATGAGTTCATGCACTTTGATGAGAGTTTTAAATGATATATCTGAAAGATGAAAGCAGTTAAGAATGAAAATTAAAATGAGCAGTAGCTAGAAAGTGGCCAGGAGGCTAACTATGGGCCAAGTTATAAAGAAAAGAAATTCAGACTAAGATGAGAAAAACTGTCAGCAGAGAAAAGAATTGAGCAGATAGGCAGAAAGAAGCAGAGATGCCAGGAGAGGGTCCATGAAGAGAGAGAGGGGAAGAGGCGAGAGAGGAGAGAGAGAGAGTGGTGTAAAGTTGGAGAGTAGGAGGTAGATGTCACATGATATAGCACTCTGTCAAAATGCAAGCCACTGAAAGGTAGAGAGCATCTTTGAATCCACCTACAGTACTGAAAATAGTGTGCTATGTATTGCACCTATAGTAGACACTCAATTCATATTTGCTGAAATAAAAATCTCGCCATAATAGGAGATCTTTTGGCTCTTTTGCCAAAATCATCAGAGGGATACATTTTAATTTCTTACAAAATTACCCCTCCTGTCATTCTCCTTCAGGCTCTATTCACACCGAGCAAATGAAATTCAGTGTCTTTGAGAAGTGCAGCAAGCTGTAAACACACATATTATAAATGTCAAAATAATATTGACTTCAAAATAATAGTTATTAGGTATTGCAAATAGTTATAATTATTGAGAAAATATAGTAACTGAGTATGAGACCTCTCAGAAGCTGAGTGAACTTAGGCAAAAAATTATGTTTGTCAGAGTAAATTATGGAGACATTCATTTGTGTGAGGTGTATATGTTTCTTTTTTGTAATCTGCGTTCCTCTGTTTCAAGGAGATAGACAGATATTCATGTCCTCATAGCTCAGGGTTGATGCTGCTTCAGGGAACTTATCACGACCACCTCAGCACTTATTCCTGAGGAAAGGGGGAAATCATGTAATGCCTTTGAGGTGGGAGGCAAGTTCTTGAAGAGAACAAGAGAGAACAGAGGCAGAATAGATTTCCCAAGTCAGGAGAGGAAAAAAGCCCTTCAAAATCTGGGGGTGTTTGCCCTACATTTTGGCAGAGCCAAAATGGGGAGGTAGAAAATCCTGGGACAGAGCTGGCTGCCTAGTGCATCCCCAGGGGGTGGCAGTAAAAGTTCAGCCTCCATGTATGACAAAGATCTTTCTGCCCGGGTGTGGCACAAAAGCAACACAGACACCTCCCTCCAGGGACCATGTAGGTTTAGGAAATGGAAACATCATATGTGGACCACAAAACACGGTGCTCTCCCCAAAAGGCCTACTTTGAGTAAAACTCCTAGAATCATTTCATGCTCCCCCAAAAAGTATCCTAGTTAACACCAGAAAATCAAATTTCTCTTTAACTGTAGGAAATGAAATTATTAAATGTTATGTTTGATTCCATATTAGAAAAATAGACTACCTGAATATGAATCTTTAGTAGCTGACCATCTGATTATTTATCCTGCTAACATTTAAGAACCATGTTTTAGGTGGGATATTTTCTTTGAGATACATATTGGGTAGAAACATGAAACTTGACAATCCCTTCTACACAAATTTCTCGAGAAAACAAGGAGTGCTTCCTTAAATATGCAGTCAGAACATAGTTTTAACAAAGTTTTAGTTTAAAGATCTAATTGGCTTTTATTAGTGAACCTAGAATTGGGCAGCATGTCTGTCTATAACGTAGAATAAGTGCTCCAATGAGTTCATTAGAAAAGGTGGGCTTTATAGGCAGAAAGGGAATCAAAAAAGCAAAAATAAAGAACATAAAACGGATTTACAATTTCAAAGTTACTTTCCTTATAGGGTTAAAGCATAGGGGACTTTCTTATCACGCCATCTAGAACATGGTAAGAAAGTGGATTTTGCTATTATCTCTCTTTCTCTATTTCTCTTCCTGATGTTTCAGAAGGCCAGATAAATGACTTAATTTTGGTTTGGTGAGAGACTCCATTTCGGTCTGTTGGGATACAGTACAGGAGCTCAGTACAAAACTATGGCCTCCCATACATTTTGTTTAACAATATTCTCCTTTTGCTCAGATCTCACCTAGTTGAGAGTGTGACCAAAACTTACAGCATCAGTGATATTGTCAGTCACCACCATTTTTTGTTTTTCAGTCACATGTCAGAGGTTACAGAGTCTTTGTTACTACTCGTTTGAGTTTTTATCACTCTAGCCAAAGACAGACTGTTTGGCATTAAGCAAATGGCTGCACGCAGGCAATTAAAACTTTTGAGAAGATATAATACATCAGGAAGAATACTATTATGATGGCCAGGAGGATAATACTGAGTTTGGAGTATGTATGTTCCTTAACCAAGGTCCCCATGAGTCAAACCAACAAATATGGAACAGACCAAAGAATGCGGCCAACAAGAAATCCACTAGACCAAGTAGCCTGTACATTACTTTTTTGAAGAGTCGTTACAATACTCAACATATTTATCCATGTGCAACAGCAAGTGTTAGCAACCACAAAATACAGTGGGAAGAAAGATGGGTCGGTTTTATTATACTTATAATATGATCAAGGGTAAGAGAATCTCATAACTGCAGGTTTGCTGATGAGATTGGAACTCTTAAATCTGAGCCATATCCAGTGCTTAGATGCAGGCATGTTTGGACTGGTCTGGCAGTCTGGTGGCATTGGCCTGCCAGGAGCCTGTTTGCATGAGGATTCAGGGACTTTTTGGGGAGGACTCTTATTCTAAAGAAAGGACGGGCAGACCGAATGGTTAAACAGAGTCACTGTTGTCAACCAGAGAAGTCACTCTGAGTATCACTTGGTGTTTGTAACCTGGAATTGCCTTCCGGCTAAATTCCTATGAACATGTGTCTTATTCTAAGGAGAAGAGAAAACTGAAAAACCAATTTGTTAATTTCTTCTAAGTTACTAGGACATAGGGTTGCTGTGCAATAGCTTTAAAAAGAAACAAACCTATTCCTCCTGTGTAACTGAGACTTTGTACCATTGACCATCATTCCCTCATTCCCCACAACCTCCAGCCTCTGGTAATTACCATTCTACTCTCTGCCTTTATGAGTTTGATTGTTTGAGATTCCACATGTAAGTGAGAACATGAGATATTTGTCTTTCTGTGCCTGGTTTATTTCACTTAGCATAATGTTCTCCAATTCCATCTGTAATGTTGCAAATGACATAATTTCTTTTTTAAAAAAGCCAAGTAGCATTCCATTGTGTATATATACCACATCTTCTTTAGCTATTAATCTGTTGAGGGACACAAGTTGATTCTATAACTTGGCTATTGTGAACAGTGTTGCAATGAATGTAAGCATGCAGACATCTCTTTGACATACTGATTCCAAATCTTTGGGGTAAAATACCTGGAAGTGAAATAGCTGCATTGTATCGTAGTTCTATTTGAGTTTTGTGAGAAAGCTCCATACATTTTCTATAATGGCCGTATTAATTTACATTCCAACCAACAATGTACAAAGGTTCCCTTTTCTCCTCATCCTCATAAATACTTGTTTTCTTTCGTCTTTTTCACAGTGGCCATTCTCACAGGTGTTGGGTGATATCTCATTGTGGTTTGTGGTTTTAATTTGCATTTCCTAATGATTAGTGATGTTGAGCATTTGTTCATACATCTGTTAGCCATTTGTATGTCTTCTTTTGAGAAACGTCTATTCAGATCTCTTGCCCATCTTTTAATCAAATTGTTTGTTTTCTTTCTATAGAGTTAAGTGTTTTTTTATTTTTTCGTATATTAATCTCTTGTCAGATGTGTAGTTTACACATATTTTCTCCCAATTCCTGGGCTGTCTTTTTACTCTGTTGTTTCTTTTGTTGTGCAGAAGCTTTTTAATTGGATGTAATCCCACTTAACTATTTTTGCTTATGTTTCCTGTGCTTTGGTGTCAAATCTAACAAACTCATTGGCCAGTTAAATGTGGTTGGAGTTTTCCACTATGTTTTCTTCTAGTAGTACTATAGCTTCAGGTCTTATGTTTAAGTCTTTAATCAATTTTGAGTTAATTTTTGTATATAGAGTGAGATAGGGTTACAATTTTATTCTTCTGCCTATGGATATCCAGCTATCCCAACACCATTTATTGTAGACATTTTCCTTTACCCATTGTGTGTTCTTGACACCTTTGTCAAAAATCAAACATGAAAACAGATTGTGAGACCTGAGGGGAGAAAAATCAATTGAATGTACATGCATGAGTTCATTTCTGTACTCTCTATGCTACTGAATTTGTCAGTGTGTCTATTTTCACGCCAGTACCATGCTGTTTAATTACAATTACTTTATAGTATAATTTGAATATTCAATAGATTTAAAGGAATCAAACTCATACAGAATAGTTTTGTGACAATAATAGAATTATTAGAAGTCAATAATATAAATATATTTAGAAAATGTCCCCCAAATTGAAAATTAAATACTACACTTCTGAATAACCCATAGGTCACAAGAGAACCATAAGGGGTCCTAGAAAATATTTTAGATTGAAAGATGATGAAAAACATAATATATTACAATTTGTGAGACACAACTAAGGCAATTTTAGACCAAAATTTACATAATTAAATACTTATATAATAAAAGAAGAAAAGTTTAAAGTATAAACTGGGAACATGACTTACTTTCTTCCTTGTCTCAGCCAAGGACTTAGAATTGTTTCAGCTTATCAAAGATTCCAGATACTCTCCTAAGTTGTCTGAACACTTTGACTCCAGAATCTGTTAGTGACCATAGAGGGCAGAAATTCCTGGAGTGAGCCAGCTGAATTTTTTTTTTACCAGAGGCAGGGCTGAGAAATTCTTCTTTAGCTTCATAGGCAACAGAGGGCTCAGCAGAAGAGGGGCTATGAAAAGCAAAGGAAATAAGTGACAGAAACCTCATTGTAGCTGATAGAACTTATTCATAAGTAAATGTGAAAAGAAAAAACACACAGAGTTTCCATCAGAAATAATAGGGGGTGTGGTAGCTTTAGAGGTGAGTAATAACTTGAAGGAAGTTAAAGATCAGTGGCACACATATGATGGCAAATTCTCCCGGAGTGAGTACAATACAGCCATGTGTATACAGAGAAAGTCCAAACTGTGGCCTTCTTAAAACATCTAATTTAGTAAGACAGTGTATTAGTTATCCATTGCTGTATAACAAGTTATCCTCAAATTTGGTAGCTTGAAATAACAATATTTACTTTCTCTCAATTTCTATAGGTTGGGAATCTAGATCCAGCTCAGCAGAATCTTTTGTTTCAGGATATCCCACAGGCTGCAATCGAGGTATGCACTGGGCCTCCAATGTCTAAGCCTCCACTGAGGAGGAATCCACTCCAGATCACTCATGTGGTTATTGGCAGGATTCCATTCATTTTGGGTGTTACACTGACAGACTCATTTCCTTGTGGGCTTTTGGCTGAAGGCCACCCCCTCTCCTTTCCAGGTCATTCCCCCCAACATTGCAGCTTGCTTCATCCAAGCATGCAAGTGGAGAAGTCAAAGGGAAGAGAGTCTAGCAAGATAAAAGGTGCAATCTCTTGTAACCTAACTACAAAAGTGATAACTTTTGTCGGATTCCATCCATTAGAAACAAGCTAGGTCCAGCCCACACTGAAGGGGAGGCCATGAGTACCAGGCCATGGAGATTACTGGGAGCCATTTCAGAAAGCTACTACAGACAGGAAAACAGGTGAGGGGTGGGGAAGAGATTTATCCACGCTGCCAGGGCATTTCCTGTTGGAGTGTGATTACCTAAATAATACTCAACATTGGGACATTAAGCCCCTAAGGTGCTCAGACAACAACTGCGCTCAGATGCATGGAGTTATATAAGAGGCAGGGCATTAGGCAGGCCCTAAGTGTAGAGATTTGTCTGAGATGAAGGTGACCATACATGACAGCAAAAGGAAGCCTTTCAACAAAGGGAAATATTGAACTGGGAATACAGGAAGAAGTAGCTAATGAGGGGGAAGAGTGAATGATTATGTGAGAGTACATAGGAAGTTTTACTTGCTTTTAAAATATTTATTTTATACAAACAATTTTGTAGACAACCTTTTAAATAATATTTTATAGATGTTTTGTGTGAATATATGAGTAGGTTTCTCTAGTCCTTATGTCATCAATGAGTTCCTGAAGATAAAAGTTTGAGAAGTCCAGTTAGCGTGTTTCATTGAAGTGTTTTCTAAACTTCAGTCATTCAAGTATTTCCTTTGTGACTTTTCCCAGAGTTGTATTATTATTAGGAAACATTTTAAAAAGTGTAATGTGCATGTTAACTCTGATATATTTTAAGAATATTTTTATAATCACTGCTAGAAACAGAAATCTGTTATTACTGGTCATAAATATTATTCTTATGTACATTGAAATTGATGTATGTGTATAAAATATTTGTCTATGTACTTCATCTCCAGTGATAGCAAAATTGAGTTAAAAATTATATAATGGAAGGAACATGTACTTTGGGTTTGAATCACGACTTTGCCATTTTCTATTTATTAAAATATAGGTAAGTAAGGAATAGCTGACTTATTTGAAACTCAGATGTCTATAAAATTGGGATAATAGTATTCACCTTGACACAGTATTATTCTGTTCTAATGAGATATTTGTGAAAAGGATCATATTTAGTGTTTAATAATAACTGTAAAAATAATATTGGTGATAACTATTACATATTGCACAATTACTATGTGCATTGTACTAAACTGTAATATGTTTTTAATAAAAGTTGGTATTTGTTTTTAAAAACTGTGTTATCAAATAGTACAATAGTTCCACTTAATATCGATGATCTCCCTAAACAGTTCCCAAGTTTCTAAGGGACTAAAAAAATTTGAGGGTGTGCGATAGATTAGAACACTTACAGTGACTCTATCATTACAGCTGGACAAAAGTACCATGGTAAAATTTAATTAAGAAAATCTTATAGATAAAAATTATGACACTCAAATCCCTCCCTTTGTAGTGTACTGTATTACATGCATTGTATTTAATTAGTCCTCATAGTTTACACATTTGTACATAAAACACTTGCAGCCGATTTTGCCACATTTAAAGGGAAAATTAGTTCACAAACGTGGAGTTTCCTAAGAGTTTTAAGCACAAGAACAGAAGGTATGAAAGGTGCCCCATGGGTGGTAATGTCTTTATAAACTAGAGACAATTAGGCTAATAAGACAATTTATGTGTCTTGATTCTACTCTCCCAAATTTCCAATACTTATCTTAAAATAAGTATTGCCAGTCCAACAAATAATCCCCTCTGGTTGGGTTCTGTCTTTCAATGACCTCCAATCTTACTTAGGTCAAACCTCCTCTACCTGTTCTTATCTTTCTACTCAAACCTTTTTAAAGCATTGGGTGGGACAGACTTTCCTGAAGGGTTGAGGTGACAGGTTTTTGTGCCAATTTGCTACTCAGCCCTCTAAAACCTCCCTGCTTCACCATTTTCTTGGGTTCCATTCCCTAGGCTCCCAGGGGCACACTCCACTTCATTTTATTATGCAGAACCACTTGGTTCTCCACCACCTACCCAGCTCAGAGCCTGCTACTGTATACCAAACGGTTTGTTAAGGGACAAGTAACAGACTCTTGTAGGCCCCTCGAAAGAGCACAAATTAATGGCAAGAGGCTTTGAAAGTTTCTTACTTTTTATCATTTCAACTAATCTGTGTAAGAATAAAATAACAATGCATACACTATTTTATGCAATTTCCCTGAGAAGGCAGAAGCCCTTACAATCGTTTTGGGTGGTAAGTAATTTTTGTCTCTTTATTATAGTCAAATAATTCCAGGCAGAAATGAGAAGTGTTCAATACTCCTAATCCCATTTCAACAGTTTCCTCCACCAATCAAAGGGTTCCTCACTCTACTTTCTAACATTTTCCACAATGGTCACGTACATATAAAAAGAGAATAAACCAACCTTTTGGGATAATAAAATCCCATGTCTCCATTTTACAGAGAAAAAAAAAACTGATGGCCAGAGCAGAACCTAAATTTAAACAACTATTCAAGGAGAAAAATAGACAGTAACTCGGGTCGGCATATCATACCCCTCCATATTCTTAGTGCATCATTCAAGTACCTAGGATGAAAGGTCAAAAAGTAATATCCTGAATATGTGCCAGCAAAGAAAATTGTTAGTACTCTGAGACCAATAATTGCCCCCAGAATTTTAATTTGTGGAGCATTTTAATTAGTATTTGGAGGATTCTAATCCAAACTGTATCTGCTCCCCTCTTTTCTCTGTGCATTCTTTCCTCTCAGCACAATTCATCACTAATTCACACTCCACCTGACATTTCAACACACAGGAGGAAAAAGGAAGTTATGGGCTTCTAGAATCTCCAGCAATACTTTCTCTCCTTGACAATAGCTATGATCCACTTCTCAATATCTGCTGCAGCCTGTCACTAGAAAGCCAAACTTTCAGCTGAAAAGCCACTAATATCAGACTAACGCTTGTAGCAAAATCCTCTCTTTTTCTAAAAATATTGGAGGATTGAAGGGTGACCCCATATGGGCTGGGGAGGACATGATAAATGCAAATTTGCAGCATGACACAAATTTGCAGAATGACACAGTACTAGGTCAGAAGTGTGGACTGAATGAGGATTTTTAAAATACTAATGTAACTGGGGAAGGATTGCTTCCAGATGGGAGGGGCAGCCTGTGGAGAGAGGTTTGTGGGGGCTGAGGGTGAAAATTGAGCAAGCATATGGAACTGTTAGGGAAAGAAAAAGGCTCTAAGAAGGCAGAAGGTGTGGAAATGGGACTCATATAGAGTAGAGAGCTCGATAAAGATGAGCAAAGCGTGTTGGGTCTGAAAAGAGGGAGGCATACTCAGGAAACGACCTTGGATAAAGCTGGAATCCTAAAGACTTCTGGGAGTAGTTTCCATTAAAAAGCAAGAGAGGAAAGAAAGAGACACGCTAGTCAAGCAAAGAAAAATAAGGCTTCCAGGGCTTGGGGTTCAAGTAAGGAAAGGAAAGTAATGGGAAGGTATAGAGCAGCATCTCTTTGGGATTTTAAGGTAAAATGTTGTACAGAACATTCAAGCATCTAGGAGCATCTGAATTTCTTCTACTCAAAATATCTTTACAGATAAGGCAAATGGAGCAAAATGTGAGTAATAAGTGAAACTAGGTAAAGGGTTCTTTGGTGTCCCTTTTGTCCTTTGACTATTCTTGCTCTTGAGTGATAAACAAGGAGTTACTGCCAGGTTTTGCTCTTTAGTGTTACCTCACGTCTAATAAATGTTTGGTTTCTTCCTCTGGTGTCACAATTTGAAGAGCAAGCGAAGAGTGATGAGACAGAGGAGCTTCCCACTTAAGAAAAGCTGTTCTAATAGCCACTCCCTGCTCTCAATTTTTTCTCAGCCTACTTAATTGATATAATGTTCTCATTTTCCCCCTAGTCCTAAGATGCCCTCCATCCCCAAGCTTGACATAGGTAGAAGGTTTATCATGCACTAAAATTTGAGATAGAGTCTCACTCTGTCACCTAGGCTGGAGTTCAGTGGCATGATCTCGGCTCACTGCAACCTCTCTACTGGGCTCAAGCGATCCTCCTACCTCAGCCTCTCAAGTAGCTGGGACTAGAGGTGTGTGCCACCATGCCCGGCTAATATTTTTGGTAGAGACAGAGTTTCACCATATTGCCCAGGCTGGTCTCGAACTTCCGATCTCAAGAAATCTGCCCACCTCAACCTCCCAAACTACTGGAATTTCAGGCATGAGCCACCGCGCCTGGACGCAATAAACTCTTCTTACAATGTCAGGCGCTGCTGGACTGCACAGGACAATGTAACATAGTTTGGTCAGTTTACTAGCAAGAAATCATCAAATGTACAAAACATAAGCCATCTTACTCAAGTACCATTTCATTTCCCTAGATCCTGTACTTACGCTGAATCTGCAACAATTCTCCAACTAAGGTGATTACATGAGCTCTGATTCTTCTTTGCCAAGTCCTCCTCTGTCCTTATTTTTAGTTTTCACTGTATTATACCTATTACCTCCTTAACTTTGAGCCTGTCAACATTTTAGTATAATCACTAAATTATACTAAGTATAGTATAATCACAAATTATACTAAACCTAGTATAATCAGTGGATAATTCAGTATCTAATGTTGAATTTTGTTCATGTTTTTAAAAACACTTTATTTTCTTACCATATGACACCCATGGGGAGTCAGTGTGTATTTGTATTTCAAAATGTGTTATTGGTCTTCAGTATATGTACAATTGTTAATATCTAAGAAAGGCCCTGTTTAATTCTGTATTCCTTTACTAGAAGAGACTGATTCATGTATCATGATAAGGCATCTATATGCCTTTAACCAAACCTATTTCATAAATAGTTTAGACTTTGATGTTTGCTAACAATGTAGTAAAGCAATTTGTGTATACTGACATGGCTTGCCAGCATGCTATCTTGCAAAGGATCCTATGGGTATGTGGGAACAACAGAAGTGGCAGGAAAAGGTCACGAGTCTCTGTCACACTGTCTTTGTAGTAGGAACTCTGGATCCCTTTGGATTTGTTCTGCTTTGGCAGAACACAACTGGAAGCCTTCTGTTGGGGACTTCTCAGGGATTCCCATTTCAATACGTATGCCTGCATATGGCCTCTGAATCACAGTTGAGTAACGCAACAGAGGCACTACCACTTGCGCTCGACCACATCAGACTCTGACTTCTCTTTGATTGCAAACTTCTAGGCAACCAGAAGTCTCCAACAAAGCATAACTTCTACCTCAGAACCAACAGCTTTCATTACACCGCAGGGTGAACAAGCCCTTTCAGCCACCTCCTTGTTGCCTGGCTTAGATTTTAACCTTCCTTTCAATCTTATGTGTTTCTCACTCTAAAGTAGAAGAGAGTAGATGGAGAATCCTGGATCTTTATGGCTTTTGAAAGAGGGTCTGCAGAGGGACCCTGGGGGGCTAGCCCTGACAGCTTTATTTCACACTATGTCACCAGAAACGCAAGTGGGAAGGGATGTTATTGTGAGCATTTCAAAACAACATTCAGTATCACCTTCTGTTTTGACCTGTTCACCCTTTTCTTTCAAGAAATTATCTTTTGATTCTCAAACTCCCTTGCCCTAGTCTAAGAACAAAGAGCCCTCACCCATCTTTAGCACACAAAGTGCTTTAGTCATTTTCAAGTTACAAAGCCAGGGGGAGGGGACAGGAGGGGAATTTCATTTAAAAAACCTTGTTTTTTATGGATAATTCAAATATAGTTGAACTTTAGAACTTTAAGATAAAAAATGAAATTGTTATGTGTTTTAAAAAAAAAAAAAAAAACTCTGAGCAATCAACAACCAGCCTTCATCTAGGCACAATAAAATTGAGTTTTGAAGTGTATAATCCTACCTCTGCATAACATGGCAGGGATATTATTTTTTGTTTTGATATGGTGCTTTATTTTAAAATGTACATAGCTATGCAAATAAAGTTAGGTAACTCAATCAAGGCATAACACTTTCCTTCTTTCAAACTTTACTATGTTACTTTTTAAAATCTAAAACACAAGGAAATTAAATTTAAAAAAACTCAGAAGAAAATATTCAAATGTCAATGCTGTATCTTAAAACAATCAAAGATGTTTAAGATTTTCATCAGGACAAGGTTAGTTAACATTACCAGTAGGTGATACTGTCAATGAAAGAACATACTTCCAAATTTTGTGTCTCTATGTGACTCTCCATTATCTTTCAACACTTCCATCATCTCTGTACTGCTGGTCTTTGTATAATTAATTGCTCTCCTGGCCTGGAATGTTCTTTAATCCCTCTTGTCTACGTGGCTAACCATATTCATACTTCAAAACCCAGATCTGTTGTCTTCTTATCTGGAAAGACTTCTTTATCCAACTGACCCAGAAAAGTGAAATATGAAAATATCTTCTCATATTTTAATCTGGAATTAATTTACCATAACTTATTTATTTTTGTTTGATCCCTCAATTTGGTTAGGAACTCTTGAAGTTAGAAATTTTATGTTACTCATTTTTCTATTCCTAGCACCTATGAGATCTTGTGCCTGGCACATGGAAAATCCCCAATATATATTGGTTTGATTGGATTTATTTAATATTTTTTACTAATGTGATAGATTTTCTAGGATATTTGTCAATATGTTATTCATCTAAAATTATAAAGTGCCCCCAAAATAGCAAAATCCAGCTAAAGTCACCTCTTTTTCTAAAGGCTTTTAAAGGAAAGAAGCTATGATTAATATTGTAGGCACATTTCCTTATCCAAGTCTTTTAAAAACCTTTCAGAATATAACCAGAATGTATTGGGTAAATCATATAAAATTGTCATTGGTCAAAAGAGTCAAACATTCATAATTTTGTATGATTCAACCTAATAGATGTCTGATCTGTTACCTCGGTTATCGCTGTGATTTTGCCATGCTAAGGATGGATCTATGCTTCAATGTCAAGGCCCTTTTCCACTTCCCTTCGTGTTTGCCTGATAGCTGTGCTGTGGATAACTGAAGTGCCTCACTGTTGTGCATCCTTTGGGGATGAAGCCTCCTAAGAGTGGGAATGGGCTGAGTCAGGGCTCATGTTAGAGAAGGATGTTACCCTATTCTGGCCTTGCATGCCTGTTCTCAGGGTTGATTTCTTCAATCAGCTAGATTTACCATCAATTATGTTCTTAGACCTCAGATTTGGCTTTGAAACAAGGAACATGTGGCACCTTATATTTCCCTGCAGGATATCTCCCACATGGCGCTTTGCTCACACAGAAGCAGATTCCCCGTCAGCTTCCCTGACCTCCCTTCTTCAAGACAATCTTGCTCATATTGCATGTAGAGAGTCAAGCTATCTGGCTTTGAGCTGTCTGCCTATCACTTCTGGCAACAGGGACTCTTTCTTCTTTGGTCTATCCCACCTGTTTTAACTATATTTCTTCCAGCAGAAGAATGGAGTTAGGTTTTGCTGCTTCATGAAACTGTTTACAGATATATGAATACGGGCTGAATGATAATACAGTAAGGTGGATTCAAATTCATAGTTGGTTGACATTATGAACAAAAAATTATCTTAAATACTTAAGTTATAGTACAAGCTCTCAACCAGTAGTGGAATGATATGTTCTCTTAGCATCCATTTCTTTACCTATAATATGAGAGTAAGAACAAAAAGGCTGCCCTTCCTTTAACCTAGGATTATAGTATCAAATAGGATCATGTGCTTTGTGAATGCTTTAGTATCATGAAAATATAAAATATTCGTATTATGTGCATTATTATGGGAATCTGTTCTACCCAACATTTTTACCAGCAACCTGAACAAAGACATAAAAGCATGATTATAAGCATTGCAGATGATAGATGTATGGGAGGAATAGCTAATAAAAAGAAACAAGATAAAATCAAAGTTCAAAGAAATCATGACAGATTGAAATGATGACTAAAACTACTAACATAATATATAATATGAACAGATGTAAAATAACACACTTCTGTTAAAGAGAATCATGTCAGGAGAGACCTGTTATGACATTAGTTTATATGAACCACAGTTATATGACTGGGATTTGAGAGTAATTTTAGGTTTCTTTAATAGGAATGCTGTGTCCAGAACAAAGGAGATAATATGCTACATATGTCAAACCACTGCTAACTTATGTAGCATTTAAATATTGAAATATGAGAAATTTGGTACCACATTAGAAAGATGTAATGTGATCTAGGGAAAATGACCAGAATCTTGAAAACCTACAACCATATCATATAAGAAGCAGTTGACAGAGCTAGGGTTGTTTGCTTGGGAAGAAAAGACTTAAACATATAAAGGTGTCTACAAATGTTTCAAGGACTTCCACATAGCCAAGGCATAAAATGCCTAAAGCAAAGAGTAATTAAGGATCCAGAAGATATATGGCACATCCTAGATTCTCAGTAAGTGACAGTTCAATCTAAATTAATTCTGCATTGCACTAGTGGAAAGAATATGGGCCTATGGCTGTGAGAAATCAGTACAATGAAAATAAAAACAGAGTTTCCTGTGGTTGGACATAATAAAAAAACTGACATTTATTGCTACATGAAATGTTTCTGGGCTATGCTAGAAGTATATACATATACTGCTTTATTTGGAGAGTGAGGGCATGTTGAAATAATTATACACCTGCCTGCTATCCATACCCATCTCAGTTAAGCCAAGTTAACATACAAAATGCAATTACATTTTCAGAAGAAAAAGAAAGATAATATCACCTTTTACCACTGGAAATTCGTAGATACAGAGAGATTATGTAAACTAAATATTTGGTAATACTGCAATAGCACCTTCTGACTCAGTGGTTTTCAAACATTATAGAATGTATCAAAATCATGCAAAGGGACTACTAAAGCATGGATGGCTGAACCTCACCCCCAGCCTTTCTGAATGAGTAGTAGATCTAAAGAAGAGGCCCCCAAATCTGCATATCTAGTAAGTCCCCAAGTGGTACTTATGAAGAGTCTCTGCTTTATATAAAACTGCCTCATTCATAGGCCTTGCTAAAGATACACCAAGTGACCCAATTTTTAATGCATGGAACCTTCCTACCACTCTTGGTTGATAATTGGAGATCAGAAACTGACCAAACCATACTATTCAGTGACCTATAATGTGCTGAAAAAATAGGCAGAGAAAATCAAGTTTCATCTCTTAAGAATTTGATCCAGAACATGTTTAAAAGACAGACAGGTAATTAGTATGAGAAACAGAAATATAAATACCAACAAGTATTTTAAAAAGTGAAAATAAAAAAAGAGAATATAGAAAAAAGTGAGAAGAAGCTGAGTCAGGATAATGATTAAGCACTGGATTTAACTTCATTTTCTTTTCCTTAATGTCTTTTGCTAAAATTCCTGAAACTACCTTGAATCTCATTCCTGTATCCATCAGGATGACTCTAGTAAAGTTTGTGCTCTTCCTGTTGTTTAATTATTTGACTTTTTTATATTCTTATTCACATACTTGCTTAAAATATATCTCACATTTATTTTGTGGATACAGAATTGAAAATCAGGTACTTGGGCATTTTAAAGAACAGTATCTTTCTGCTTCCAGAGTGGCAGTTGAGAAATCCATTGCCACATTTATTCCCTATCTTTTGCTTGAGACTTAATTTTTCACCCCTGTGGAAGTTTTAAGGACTTTTTCTTTATTCCTAGTGCCCTAAAATTTCATGAAAAGTATGTCTTAGTATGAGTCTTTTAAAAATTATTCTGTAGGTACTCAATGGACTCGTTCGTTCTGAAAAATTGTGTTCTTTTGTCATGGACTTTTGTTTGTTTGTTTGTTTTTTGCTTTACAAAATATTTGTTTCATTCTCTATTTTGTGATTCTTATTTTAGAAACACTTTTTAATCAAATGTGGGATTTGTTGAACTGATCTTCTATTTTTTCCCTATTGTCTTCCATTTTCAATATATGTCCTCTTATTCTCTTTCCTGCAATATATTCTCAACTTTATCTTTTAAACTTTCTCCTGTTACATATATGTGTGTGCATGTGTGTATGTGTACGCATGTATATGTGTGTGTACATATATATATGTGTGTGTATATATAAATAATAAAGATATAATAATTAGGAGTGAGTGATGAAGACTGATGTATAGAGGATGATTCGGAATCATCGACTGAGAGCTGGGTGTGTTTTCTTTGTTTATAAGAATACGGTTGTGAATTTAAAAGAAAAAACAAGTAAATATTTTGAATTTTACAATTTGGAATTTGCTTTCTGTAAAGATAACAAGAGAATTTAACTGAATATTTAGATTTACGCTTAGAATATTTGACATAACAAAAAATCAAGAACCTACGTAGCCTAGCAATTGTATATCTAGGAATACATTTTTTTAAAAGCATCTCTTTTTTGGTTGTTTCTAATTATTATACATTTCAGGTCAAAGATAGTGCCCACCTTTTTTATAAGCTCCTTCTTTGATAATTTTAGCATTTTCATTCAAGTAGGGTGGGAGACAATAAGTATGAAAATACAAAATGCATACATTAGTAATGATAAGTGCCTAGAGGAAAAATAAACCTAGTGAAGAGAATGAAGCCTGATTCAGGGTGCCCTTCTAAACAGGCTGGCCATGGAAGTTCTCTCTGAAGAAGTGATAGTTTAAGCAGGGGCCAGATTAAGGAAGGGAACAAGACATACACATAATGGGAGGAAGAGCATTTCAGGTAAGAAGAATAGGAAATGCAAAATGTCTGGGAGGAATGAGAATATTAAGAAACAGCAAGAAGGACAGCATGGATGGGACATGGTGAAGGAGGGGGACAGGGATAGATCACCTATTTTGAGTCATCCAGGGAAGAGAACATGTAGGACTTAGTTGGCCATAGCATGTATTTTGGCTTTTATTTTTAGTATAAGAAGCTATTGAAATGTTTTGTGGGGGTGATTAACATGATTTGATTGAGGTATTTTGAGGATCACTGACTGTTGCGTGGACAATGTAGTGGAGAAAGGGAAGATGAATTAGGAGGTGGTGAGAAGTACAAGGATTTGGTTGAGGTTTTTAAGGTAGAATCAACAGATTTTGCAGATCTATTAGAGGTCAGGCATGAGAAAAAATGAGAAGTCAGGGTGACTCCAAGGTTTTTGACATGAGTAACTAGGTGACAAGTAGTACCATTTATTGAATTCAAAAAATTTGCAGCAAAGCAGTTTTGAGGGAAGAGGGATTATGACTTTTTCAAAAAAGTCATATTTAACTTTGATATGTGCTCATTAGATGTTTAGATTAAAATGTTGAATATGCAGAAATATATGAGTCTAGGGTCCTTAATTTATGGAGAAATTAGAGGTGTTTTGAGGCATTTAAAACTATTACAATAGCTCAAGTAATGGGCATACTAATGGCAAGTAGTTGTGGTAAGACAGAGAGGACTGTTTCTCTGATTTGAATGTGTATGCATGTTTGTCTAATCATCAAGTACAGGCTTATCATAGTAAATTAGGAAGCTATAGACAAGAGAAAAGATCATAACACTACCACCCCAGGGACAAGATTATTTGTATATTTCTTTGCAGCGACTTAATTTTACACGATGAGCCTTGTCTGATTGATCAAATGTTCACTGAAAACACAAGATCTTATTACTGCATAATATAAGCTACAGAAATTCAATAATTAAGATATTGGTACAATGATCAATAGTTAAGTGATCTGAAACAGATTACAATTTAGTATACAAATTTAATATGTGCCAAAGGAAACTTACATACCAAGAAGGAATGTTTTCAACAAATTAAGGCATAGACTTAAATCACACCACAACCCAATATTAAATGTAAAATTTTAAAACCATAAATATTTAACCATCTTTGAGTCTATTCTTGCCTCCTTAAGGCTTTTCTCAACATAGAATTTGTTTAAATTATGTAAGATGACATTATTCTTTTGATCGAAATCCTTCAATGGCTTCTCATTTCATTCAGAGTAAGGTCAAAGTTCTTCGAATGGTGTACAAGATACTACATGGTCTGATCCCTGCTATCTCTGCCTGGCCACTTTCTGTTTCTTCTTCACTTAAGCTCTGTTAGCCTCATTGTTCCTCACAGACTTTCATCATTTCTTCACCTCAGTATCTTCTCACTTGCTCTTCACTCTGCCTGAAATACTTCCCCACCGATCCCCATAGCCCACTCTGTCATTTCTTCAGGTCTCTCCTCAAATGTTGCCTTAGTAGGAGACCTTCTCTCATCATTCAATTTAAAATAGCAACTGAAAACCACCACTTCCTCCACCTTCATCCTTCCCCCAAAGTTATCTTTTCTTCTTAACCTCCTTTATTGTTCTACATCAAATTTATGATTACCTGATCTACTAGATATTTGTTGATAGAATGCCTCCCCTCATGGGGATGTAAGCGTCATCATGCAAATTAAAATAACAATGAGATAGCATCTTATACCAGTCAGAATGGCTATTATTAAACAATCAGAAAATAACAGATGCTGGCATCATTGTGGAAAAAAGAGAACACTTACACATTGTTGGTGGGAGTGTAAATTAGTTCAACCATTGTGAAAAGCAGTATGGCGATTCCTCAAACTGCTGAAAGCAGAACTACTGTTCAACCCAGCCACCCCAGTACTGGGTATATACCCAGAGGAGTCTACATCATTCTACTATAAAGACACACGGATGCAATTGTTAACTGCAGCACTATTCACAATAGGATACAAATGGAATCAACCTAAATTCCCATCAATGACAGATTGAATAAAGAAAATGTGGTACATGATACACCATGGGATACTATGCAGCCATAAAAAATGAACCAGCTCATGTCTTTGCAGGAATATGGATGGAACTGAAGGCTACTATGCTTTGCAAATTAACACAGGAACAGAAAACCCAATACCACACGTTCTCACTTGTAAGTGGGAGCTAAATTATAAGAACTTATGAACACATTGGCCAGAGGTAGTGGCTCATGCCAGTAATCCCAAAATTTTGGGAGGCCAAGGCAGGTGGATCACCTGAGGTCAGGAATTCAAGACCAGCCTGGCCAACATGGTGGAACCCTGTCTCTATTAACATAATAAAAATTAGCTGGGCATGGCGGCACGCATCTGTAATCCCAGCTACTCAGGAGGCTGAGGCAGGAGAATCACTTGAAATCAGGAGGCAGAGGGTGCAGTGAGCCGAGATTGTGCCACTGCACTCCAGCCTGGGTGATAGAATGAGACTCCATCTCAAAAAAAAAAAAAAAAAAAGAAGAACCATGAACACAAAAGGGAACAATAGACACTGGGGCCCACTTGAGGGGGAAAGGTGAGAAGAGGGAGAGGAGCAGAAAAGATAACTATTGGGTACTGAGCTTGATACCCAGATGATGAAATAATATGTATAAAAATCCTGCATGACACATGTTTACCTATGTAGCATGCCTTTACATGTGCCCCAAAACCTAAAATAAAAGTTAAAAAAAAACTAAAAATTTTAAAAGTAAATGATTCTTCATTTTAAAAAAGTAAACTTCATAAGGACAGAGACTTTATTCATTTATTTTTGGCACCACTTTTTCTCCAGAACCTAGTACAGTGCCTGGCATACGTTAGCCATTCAATAATGTATGTTTTATTAACAAATTAATGGTAAAGGAATGAATTTAGGACAAAACATAGACCAATTGTAGCTGATTTTTTGTGTTTGTTTGTTTTGAGATGGAGTCTTGCTCTGTCATCCAGGCTGGAGTGCAGTGGCACGATCTCAGCTAACTGCAACCTCTGCCTCCAGGGTTCAAGCAATTATCCTGCTCCAGCCTCTTGAGTAGCTGGGATTACAGGCACGTGCCACCACACCAGACTGATTTTTGTATTTTTAGTAAAGATGGGATTTCACTTTGTTGGTCAGGCTGGTCTCGAACTCCTGACCTCATGACCTGCCTGCCTCAGCCTCCCAAAGTGCTGGGATTATAGGCGTGAGCCACCGCACCCAGTGTAGCTGATTTTTTTTTTCAGGAAAGTGTTTTCTGAACAACCCAATATGAACTAATAGAAAGAGAAGATTTTCCGAAAAAGCCAAAGCAGTTTCAGAAGTCAAACAACAACAAAAACCTGTTTTTTTATTTTTTCATTCCTCTTTACCAAAACAAAACAAAAGAAGAGGAAGAAGAAAGGAAAACCAGGAAACTAGGAGTCTGGAGGGGGTTTTGGTTTCTCTCTGTTGTAATTCAGTCTTGGGCTTGATTCAGCTGCTAAATTCTCTAAAAGGGTAACTAGAATCCAGAGCAGCAAACAGAGAATGAGAGAATGAGTAGTAAATAAATGAAAGGATAGTGATAAGACTCAGAGAACAAAACAAAACAAAGCTGAGCTGCAGCTGGCCATGCTGGACTCATGGTTGCACACTCTAAAGAACACTCTTAATGGTGGAGGGAAGAAAATGGTATTTTAAACCCAACTATAATCCCCCTCTATTTACTGTCACTCTGGAAAAGCAGTACTTACAATGACTTTCTCTGTGCTTCCCACGTGGGATTTAGCCGCTGTTGTAACCTTTGTGTTGTTCATTGTGAAGCTGGAAAAGTACAATTCCACTACATTTAAGCCACTTTGTAAGGGGAAATGCAACTGTCAGCTCAGGTGGCTTTAAGCTGTCAGAGCTTGGGGAATAAAACCAACTCATCTCTCCTCAACATCCCCACATAAGGAGAGAAGCTGACAGATATGAGTTCTGTCTTCCCATAATAAACTCCTCCCATGCAATGCAGTGATTTCATTGACGGGCACGTTGGAATCAACTGTAAAGCCACAGAAAAGGTCTGCCCAACCCTTTCCCCCGAGAGATTCTATTTTATTTGGCCTGGGATGCTGCCTTGCCATTAGGATTTTTAAATGCTTCCAGGTGATTCTGACCTACAGCCGAAGTTGAGAACCATTGTGACTGGTTTTTATTTTCCTTTTTGCTTTTCTTTTTTTCCTCCTATTTATTTTTTTTACGTTAGTCTTTCCAGAATAGTTTTCTCTTTCCTGTGACTGTCAAATTTTGGTTCAGGTTTCTATTCTTACCTAAGAAACTGTGAGAAAAATGAACTTCTTCAAGGTCAAGCCTTCTTGGCTTATGGTAATTAGCCCATTCTATTTCCTTGACTACAATCACTGGTCTGGGGACAAGCAAGTGATATAAACAGCCCAGTCAGGGTGGATCTCAGGACACTTGCTGAAAAGTCTGTAACGAGAACATTTTCTTTCTTCCTCGGGACATTATGATATGTGGCTCTGAAGTGTACCCTAACTGATTTACTCTGACGTACTGTTTTTATTTATTTATTTATTTTTCCTGCCTCTCTTAAGCCTGAGCCAGTTGTTAAAGATACCTAGATCCTCATTTGATATTTTTAGAGGACTGAAGTGATCTTGCTAACCATTCATCATAATTATCTCCTAGAATAAGATAGATCCTAAAATAAAATATCCTTTTTGTCATATGAAATGGAAGTGTTAGCTTCTCGCATCTGTACAGGGTCAATTGATGTGAGGACTGCAGGGAAGAGTACTTATATTCAATCTTGTGGCTTTCTCAGTGGCCCCACAACAAGCAAGTTGCATATCTGTCAGCAAATCAATAATCGTTGAGTGGATGATTCACAGGAACATTGTGTTAGGAAGTGTGAGGTTGGCTTGTAGAATACAGAGAAATGAAAGAAAGGTATTACCCATGGTCTGAAGTAGTTTACTATTTAATCAAGCAGTTCTTCATTCACTTCCAGTCTATAATTGCAGCCTGCTTCCCCATGGGAAGAAGGCTCAGGGGGTCATGCCTGTGTCTTACCTAATGTTTTATCTATTCTGCCTTTAGACAAGCCAACCCGCAGCTTGCAGGCAGCACGTGGCTCAGGATGCCGGCCAAACACAAATTCGTAAACTTTCTTAAAACATTATGTTTTAGCTCAGGAGCTATTGTTAGTGTTAGTGTATTTTATGTGTGGCTCAGGACAACTCTTCTTCTTCCAGTGTGGCCCAGGGGAGCCAAAGGATTGGATACCCTGCTTTAGAATGTTGGGCCAGAGAACACCAAAGCAGATAATGTGGTCTCAATGACCTATGATCCTTTCTACATATACTCTTTTCACTAGATCCAACAAACCGGGGCTTCTGCCAGGATAGAATGGAAATTAAATCCAGAATGGGATCTGAAATTATTCTGTCCGTTTCCCTCCTTACATCTTAGATATTACTTTTGCTAATTACAGAAACTAGCACTTTTCAAACAACCAGGCGTGATTCCCCTGCTATCATTATCTTGTGATGTTTCACTGTCTAAGCTTCATCTCAAACTGACCTTTTTCAGCTGGGAATCACGCTGTCCCCTTTCGACACATACAAAATTGAAATTTTTATGATGCTGCAAACTAATCTGACAAAGAAACTATAGTCTTGAGGAATTCTGAATTCTGATTAAAAATATAGCTTTCAAATATTTTCCTAGTTCTTTGTGGAATGAACTTATTTGGATTTCATAGGCTGATTTCAGTCACATTGACAGAGAGGCAAAAGTCCCAGAGATATATTGAATTTTCTTGTAGGCAGCCACCCATGAAGTTAAAATCCAAGGGAAATCAAATTTCTTTAGTTCAGTCATTTGCCTTCAGTAATGACTTGCTCTTGCACCAACCATAACATTTCTCTACTATTATAACGACTTTGAACATTTTTGTGTATCAGATTATTTTCACTTCAACACAGTTTCCCTGCTTCACTGCCAAACCAATCCAGTGCTTTGAGGTGCTGTCAGTTCACATGAAGGGACAATTTGCAGCCTCCACTGAGTAGGTGAAGTGCTCCATTGTGACTGGTTACACTCAAGTCATGAGCGTTTACCTTCAGATTGAAGCAGCACTGTACATTTTCTCTTGCAGCTTGCAAGTCAGTCTAGAGATCTTAGTTTTAAGACTGGAGGTACAGCTGTGTATAGAAGGTGTGTGTAAAAGTCGTACAGCTTTCAACATTAACTTTTAGATCTTAAAGATCAACTTAAATCCTTACAAATTGATTTTTTTCTCAGCATGGTGAGAGTCAGGAGTTTACTTAAAAATATATTAATAGTCAATTATTCCAGGATGATATACTGAAAAGTTTGGTTTTTTTTCTACATTTTTCTGCAGTAACATCATAATAAATCAAAGATCCATTTATGCTAAGTTTTTAGACGGTAGGTAAAGGCTGCTTTTGAACGTTCTTGCATCTTGTTTTGTGGTATGGGTAAGAAGCAGGAATAAAAATTTTTAGAGAACTCACTTCTGATCCATGGGTAGTGCTGGACCAGGCTCAAAGACGCACATGCCATCCCCTGACTTAGACCATTTGCTGATAGTTGCTTCAGTGCCTCATAAGAAACTGATATCGAAGTTTTCCTAGTATTACAAAGCCTGGAGCAGGCCAGGGAAAAAGCCCAGGTTTTCCAAAGACATGTGATTTTTATTTTTTAAACTCTATTGTTGTGAAATAGAATTGATACATATAGATGTACATAAAATACAGGTTCAGTTTACTAAATAGCTGTAAACAACACTCATCTAAATATTACACAGAACAAGCAAAATATTATCAACCTTTTCAGAATCCCAACATGTAGTTGCACCTACCATTCCATTTACATGTATTTGCACCTACCATGACATTTTCTTTGGGGTAAGCACTTTTCTGACATTAAATATAATTAATTCTTTGTTTTTCTTTAATATTGGTTCTTCTTTTATCATCCCCAAGCAAAATACATTAATGTTGGCAGTTTCGAACCCTACATAAGTAGAATCATACTGCATATATTTCTGTACCTTGCTACGTTTATTCAATATTAATATGATAAATTTTAGCCATATTGTACATAGAATTAGTTCATTGATTTTTATTGCTATGTACTATTCTGTAGTTTATTGATATTGCAATTTGCTTATCTATTTTGCTATTAAAGTACTGTTTTAAATTTCTGGAAATTTTGGAAAAGACTCCTTTGAACATTCTTACATCTTGCTTTGTGTTGCATGTAAACATAAAAATTATCATGTATACACTTAGAAATGAAAAGACCACTCCATAGGATATATGTGGAATTTGTATTCCGTGTATAGTATTACTAGTTAATACCATACTAGCTTCCATTATGTTGTGCTGGTAGTTCATGTGTGTTATATTCTTGCTAACTCTTGATACAGCCAAGGAAGTTTTAGTATCTGACAATGTGGAGCATGTGTATTGGTATCTCATTGTAATTACAATTTGTCTTTCCATAATTACTAATGAATATTCACATAAACTTTAAACTTACTGGTCACTTAGCTATTCTGTTTTCAGCCTCTTCCTAATTCTTAGCCAATTTTTCTGTTGAAATATCTGCCTCTTTTCACTTTGATTATTAAAAGTTTGTTATATTTTTTGGAAACTGGTTCTTTATTCATTATGGATAATTTAAATATCTTTTCCTACTCTGTAACTGATGTTGTCTCTGTAATAAATTATCTTTCAATTATTGGTACTTATTCATTTAATTCATTCCTCTTTGTAAGTCTTTATGGCTCCGTGTTTTGGATCTTGTTTAAGAAATACTTTTCTACCCAAAAGTCTAAATATATTTCTCTATATTCTTTTTAAAAGCTTTATAGCTTTTTACCATTAACTGTTATATCTTAAAGATCAATTTACGTCCTCACAAATGGATTTATTTTTAATATGGTGATAGTCAGG
Organism: Mandrillus leucophaeus; assembly: GCF_000951045.1. Lineage (NCBI taxonomy): Eukaryota > Metazoa > Chordata > Mammalia > Primates > Cercopithecidae > Mandrillus > Mandrillus leucophaeus. The sequence continues at coordinate 2,459,299 of NW_012103166.1, read as the reverse complement.
AGTTCACTTTAAAAAAATATTGATAGTCAATTATTCTAGCATGGTTTACTGAAAAGTTTGCTTCTTCTATTCTTCTCTACAGTAGCATCATAATAAATCAAACATTCATTTATGCTTAACGCTGGTTCTAAGCTCTCTGTTCTATCTCATTGATCTATGTTTGCCAATACTATACTGTCTTTATTACTATTGGACTACAATACATAAAGTTAATAGAGCAAGTTCTCCTACACTCTTCTCCTACAAAAATGCCTTGGCTGTTTTCAACTCTTTGCAATTCCATATAAATAAAAAAATCAGCTTATTAGGATCAAGAGTATGATTACACTGAATGTACAAATCATTTATGTGCAATCTATAAATGCAGTATATCTTTCCATGTCCTTAGGTCTTATATAATGTTTCTCAATAAAGTAATAAATTTTATCTGTAAAGTCTTGTACATATTTTATTAGATTCTTTTGCAGGTTTTAACTAATTTATATAAACATGTAAATGATAGCTTTTAAAATTTGTATTGACTAAAAGTTTTGATGGTATGTAAACATACAATTAATATTTTATAAGGATTATTGTATATATTGAATTTGCTAAGATCTCTTCTAAATTTAAATATTTATTTGCACATTTCTCTACATAAAAGCATTTCATTTATGAATAATGAGAATTTCTTCCTTCAAATTTTTTTCTTTTTTAAACATTTTTCTACCTTTTCTCCTGTCGTTACTGCACTGGCTGAGACCTTGATGTCAGTGATAATAGTGTCTTATTCTTTAATTGAAGAAAAAGCTTTTGACATTTGATCATAAAATAATATGTTTGTAGAAGGCTTTATGGTAGATACTTTTTATCATATTAATGAGACCTTCTATTCCTAGATAACCATTTTTTAAGAAGTAAAGAATAGATGTTGAATTTAACCAAATGCTGTTTCTGAATATATTGAAAATAATTTTTTTCAGTTTGTTGTTTTGATGACTTAAAATGATTATGTTTTTCATGCTAAGTTAGCTTACATTCCTGTGATAAACTGAGCTTGACTGTGATGTATTATCATTTTTATATGGTACAATAGTCTTCAGTATTTGCATTTGTTAGGATTTTTAAAATAATTTTTGCATTTACAGTTCATGGTTTTTGTTGGACTTTAATTTTAATTTACAGTCCAGTCCTCAGTAGCTTTTAAAAATGTATTGAAGTATAACTTAATATCTACACTAAAAAAACTTTAAAAGTATATAATTTTGATCTATGTATGTATATATGTGTATATTTACACACACATGCACACACATACATATTAGTGAAGCATCATCACAATCAAAGTGATGAACTACACATACCCTCAAAAGTTTTCTCATGTCTCTTAGTAATACCTTGCTTTACCTATCCTCAAGTCTCTCTCACAATTTGCTTCCAACCACTGAACTACTTTCTGTCACTATGCGTTAGTTTGCATTGTCTAGAACTATATGTAATTAGAATTATATACTATGTATTCTTTTATGGTCTAGCTACTTTCAGTTCAGTATTATTCTTTTGAGATTCATCTATGTTGTACATATCAATAGTTCATTATTTTTGTTGAGTAGAATTGCATTATATTGATAAAACACAATTTGTTTCATGAGTATTTGGGTTGTGTATAGTTTTGACTATTACAAATAAAGCATCTCTGAACGTTGGTATATAAGTATTTGTATGATTTTTTTATTTCTCTAGGATGAATAACTAAAAGTAGAAAGGTGGGGTCATATGTAAGTATACATTTAAATTTTTAAGAAATTGTCAAACTATTTTGCAAAATGATTTGTATCATTTTTTCATTCCCACCAGAAATATACAAGAGTTCACTCGTTCCACACACTTGCCAGTGTTTGGTATGTTAGTATTTTTAACTTTGGTTATTCTAATAGGTATATGAGAGTTTATCATTGGTGTATTAATTTGCCTTTCCCTAATGACTAAAGAGTTTGGGCATCTTTTCATGTGCTTATTTGCAAACTGAATTTCACTTTGTAAAGTATCTCTTCTAATCTTTTGCCCATGTTTTTCATGAAGTTGTTAAATTTTTGTGATAGAATTTTGAGAATTCTTTGTATTTTCTACATATGGTTTCATTATTAGACATGATATTTGCAATTTTTTTCTCCCAATCTGTAATGTTTTTGTATTCATTCTGTTTACAGTACATACCAAGGAGCAGATATATGTAAATTTTATGAAGCCTAATTTACTTTTGTTCCTTTTTTGTACTGTAAATTTTGTTGTTGTGTCTAAGGAATCTTTGCTTAACCCAAAACCCAAAAGATTGACACCTAAGTATTCTTTTAGAATGTATATAGTTTTAGGTTTTATATTTAGATCTATTATCTATTCTTGAGTTACTTTTGATATCATATGTGAGTCTGAACTTAATTAAATGAATGCAAATTAAGATATTTTGCATATGGATATTTAAATTGCTCAAGAATAATTTGTTGGAAAAAATTATGCCTCTCCTATGAATTGCTTCTTCAGTCTTGCTGAATTCAATTAACTATGTATTTGCAGGTTATGTCTGGACTTGATTTAGTTCCATTGATCTATTTGTCAATCATCATGCTAATACCACAGTATCTTGATTACCGTAGCTTTATAGTAAATTTTGATAGCAGGTAGTATATACCTTGATAATAGGTATATAGCAACTTTATTATCTTCAGTGTTATTTTAGATAGTCTAGATTCTTTATAGTCAATATGAATTTTCACATTAGCCTGTAAAAAGCCTACACACAATGACCTTGGAACACGGACTGATAGAATATTAAATATATAGTTGAATTTAGAGACAATTGTGCACATTAACAATATTAAGCCATCCACTCTACAAACATAGTATTTCCATTGTTTTAAGACTTCTTAAAATTATCTCTGCATTTTCTAATTTTTTTATTGTACCAGCATTGTGCATCTTTTTTCAGATTTGTCCCTTAATATTTAATATTTTGAAGCTATTGTAAATTATATTTTTAACATTTCAATATTTGATTACTGGTTGCTAGGACATCAAAATCCAATTGATTTTGAATATTGATCATATATTCTACAACCTTGCCAAACTCACATATTAGATTTATTAGCTTATTTTTTAGATTTCATAAGATCTTTTACATAACCAATTGTGTTTTCTGTAAACAAAGACAATTCTACTTCTTCCTTTCCAGTAATGTGTCATTAAAGCTTTTTCTTGCCTTATTGCACTAACTGGAACCTTCAGTATAATGTTAATTTGCAGTGTTGAAACTAAATATCCTTACTTTGTTTCTAATCTTAGAAGAATACATTCACTTTTTTCACCTTTAATAATGATGTTAGCTGAAAGATTTTCATAGATGGCATTTAACAGATAAAGTATGTCTCCTCTATTTCTTTTTTTCTGATAATATTCATCAGTAATAGATGTTAGTTTTGTCAAATGCTTTTCCTGCATCTATTGAGATGCTCACAAAATTTTTTGGTATGTGTGGGTATATTTTTAGTCTGTTAATGAGATGAATTATACGGGTTGATATTTAAATGTCAAGCCAAATTTGTATCGCTGGGATAAATCAAAATTCATCACAGTATAAATTTATTTGTATATATAGTTCAATATGATTTTCTAAAATTTAGTTGAAATTATTTCCATGTATGCTCATGATAAATATTGTTCTATAGTTTTTTATTGTAATGTCTTTGTCTGGTTTTACTATTAGAGTAATGCTGGTCTCATAAAATGTGTTGGGAAACATTCTCTTCAATTTTCTGAAACAGTTTGTGCTTAGACATATTTTATGACCTGGTATGTGTTAAATATTTATAAATGATCTGTGCATGATTGAAATTAATGTGCATTCTGTAGTCGATGAGTCAACTTAGTTAATTATGTTTCTCAAATATTTTATATCCTGCCATTTTTGTATGCTTGACTGTCAGTTTCTGAGAGAGGAGTGCTGAACTTTCTAACTCTGGAGATTTATCAGTTTCTCATTGTGTTTCTGTTAATTTTTGTTTTGAATAATATGAGACTTTGCTAATATATCCATACAACTTAAAAATTGCTACATTGTTCTGCTCATTAACTCTCTTATCATTTTGAAATGCTTCCTTTTAATTTTGCTAATATTTGACTTAACATCTCTATTGTTTCTGAATAAGCAGTTATATCAGCTACCTCTTCATTAGGATTTACTGGCATGTGTTTTTCCATCAATTAACTTTCAAAATTTTCTATACCCATGCATTTTAAACATATTTCTTATAGATATAAGAAATATATCTGATGATGCTGAATGGAATATAATGTGAACATTCATAAGGTTGTAGGCTTCAGAAGACTGCTTTTCATAAATTAAAAACAGTTTTGTAAAATATCAGAACTAAACAAAGATCCAAGAGCTGTTTAGTTCTGATATTTTATAATCCTATTTTAAGGTAAAAAATATTTGAAAACTTTATTGAACAAAGTCTTTGATAAGTATAAACTGGTTTTAATTTAGTTCAAAAATTCTGTGGAGAAAAAAATAATACTAAGATTTTTTGGTAGATGATTTAATCACTTAGTGAAATAATTATGCAACCTCTATGCAATATGGTGCTCTTGCTTACTTAGATTCTGGTAATACCTACCAGCTTGTGTAGACAGTAAATTTACCTGTGAAGAATTAAATATGAACACAAGAGCTCTCATTTATAGAGAAGTAATATCTTTTTGAAAAATTTACCCTATACTGCTCTGGGTGCTCATGTTTGGCTAATCATGAGTCATCTCCTTCTTTTGATGAAGTAATTCAAATCTGAATGTTTTCATCATGAAAATAAGAGCCCACTACGAATTTTCTTTATGAGAAAGTCTGTAGTTTGGACACGAGATGATCACTTCTCTTGGAGAAACAACACTAAAAAAAAAAATCAAAACTTGTTTTTAGCATAGAAAATGTAGCTCTAAATTTATTTAAATTGGTTCAGTTTTCTATTTCAATTCCTCTGTCCAATGGAAGTATAGCAATAATTTTTAGCATCATGGATAATCGAGAATGATGCAACTGTCCATCAAGATTGCAACATAATAAATGTATGGTCAGCCTATTGAATATACTGTTCCTTTTTGAACGTATATTTGAGTGGAAGATAAAAATGAATATTTGAAGTCCCGGACTTACAAAAGTCTATATTCTAATGTGGATTGTATGGCATGACTTAGATTATCTTAGTTTGAAGCCAATTATATGGAAAGCTGGGATTTCAGACAAGAGCTAAGGAGAAACAGAAGGTAGCATTTATTTCTTGAGCCAACAAGACCAGGCTGGAATTGCTATTAATTTTCTTCTCCTTTTTTGATGGATAAACTTTTTTCCTCTTAAAATACTGGCAAAACAATATATAAAGTTCTGTTAGCGATAACTATTTTCTGGGGAAGGGCAGAGGAGCAGAGGAAGAAAGTTCTGATTTTCATTATAAACATCTGAACAATGTATGAATAATCTAATAATATATATGGATTACTTTTTTTAATGTGACAGATATTTTCTAAGTGGAGAGATTGAGAACTATATATGTTTCCTTTATATAGTTTTATGTCCTAAAGCACGAATGCTCATTTTGAACAATATTCATTATGAAAATTAGAAATTACTGATAAACTAAAAATAAATAAAGCATTTTCAAAACCCTATGATTCATTCAAAGACGGAAATTGTTAGCTTTTAGGTGTTTATTCTTCTAGATTGCTTTCTCAAATACATGATGCTCATTTAAAACCTAATATATTACTTTCCACATCACTTAATACATTTCTACATCACCGTTTTTAGGAACTACATAATTTACTTAAGAAACTCATTATTGCTTGACTCGTAGGTTAGTTTTGACTCATCCTTCTTCCTTCATGTTTGTGCATTTGCTTTATTACTTCTTAGAATAAATTCCTAGAAGAGCATTGCTGGCCCAAAGAGATGACATATGTTTAAGGCATTTGATACTGTTGCCAAATTGCCTTTCAGGAAAGCTGGACCAATTTAGACTACCATGAGCAACGTCTCAGAATATCTGTTTCTTCCAACCCCTGCTGCCATTAACTTTTGTCAGTCATTTTAATATTTGTCAATGTAATAACCTCAAAATTAAATCTCATTTTATTTGCATTTTTAGTTAAGTATATTTTCTTCTTTTGTGAATTACCTGTTATTGCCCTGATTACATTTTCTGCTGAGATTTTTAACAATTTCTTCATAATTTGTTACAATTCTTTGTATGCTAACTATATTAACATGTGTTCATACATTTTGTCCTGTCTTTTGTAATTATATTTCCTATTTTAATGTTCATCTCAATTTTGTTTGTTTTTTCCTAAGACAAGGATGTTTTATGTTTTGTTTTTATATCTATTGAGAAACTGAATATACAAATTGACAATGGCCAGTCCATATATAAATATGGACTTTTGACCCACAACCTATAGCCATCTGCCCAGGAAACTAACCCCTTATCTACAATAAATGACCCAGGAAGCCAGCCTGCTACGTCACACTTGTAAGAACAGAAAATGCTATCCCTAAAGACAACTCAGCTTCAGCAAGCTAACCAATAACTTCTGCAGCAGGCAGCCCCAAATGACCAAGCCTTGATTAATAACTGACGGTTTCCTTAATTTTTGGCCCCATTCCTGTAACCAAGTAGGATGCCCCACTTCTAGTGATTCCACATACAGCTTCCCCATGATAAAAGCCTCCAGCCAGGGTAAACCTGAAGTCTTCCCCTTTTTCCACTGTAAAGGTTTGCCCTTCTCTGCTTGCCTGAGTCTCTGCCCAAACACACGTGATGGTAAGTGACTCTTTTGCTATAGCAAGCTTGGAATAAATAGCCTTTGCTTTTCTCATTTGTTTTTTCTTTATTTCCATACTAACTATATATTCTTATATTGCTTCTTCTGTGTTGTCACACATAGAGAGCCTTCTTCATCCCAAGGTTATATAATTTTTATCTGTACTTATTATACCTTATCGAAGAGACCATACGGTATGTTGATTCAAAGTGCTGGTTGGGAAATTCCTCTATCTGGATTTTGATATCTGCACTTCCATTAACAAAAAATTTCCAACAAGTTACCTAACCTCTCTGGCCTCAGTTTGTACATCTGTATTGGGGTAAAATATTAGCTCCATGGTGTTTCTGCAAGGACTACATGAAGATGCTTAGAATAGTGTCTAACACTATATACTTTACTATCACCCAATGTATGTTACTGTCACTTCCTACATTTTTTCAAGCACTTCTATGATTACACTTAATAATACTGTAATGATAGCAGAGTTATGGTACATAGTTCTTACAGGAACTAAGAGGCATACTCTAAGGACTGGTTGAGCAATAGGTTCTCAATTTCAGTCACTTGAGGCTGCTGCACTTTGCTTCAGGGATGCATTCACAGAATCAAGAAAATGAGGAAGCTCAAGCATGCTGTAGGGCCAGCAGACTGAGAAATGGGGAAACACTGCCACTTACAGACACGTGGATGCCCAAAACTCAATCCAAGCTCAGTGGGTCTACAGTCTTGTGTCCTATTTTAGCCACCAGGAGTGCCAAGAGTCTTGATGTGCTCTTCACCCTGGCCTTCATAGCAGTCACGATTTCTGAATGATGGAATAAATTAAATATTTTCTTGTCTTTCCTCAGTCTTTGACCAGAGGTCAGTTAATCCCCATTATAATAGGTAAATATAGCTCAGCTGGTTTATTTAAAGATAATGTTAGGGATCTGACTTCCACATAGACCCAGAGTAGTTATCAATTTTCAGATATCACCTAAGATTAGTTAGGAGACCTGGCACTGTAAGCAAGAATAAACATTTTTAGCAAGCACTGGAGATAACCTTGATAATGATAGCATGGAGATCCTACTTTGAAAAAACACTGCTATAGATATGCTCAGGTACTGAACTGGCTTATGTTTAACTTGGTATCTAAAGTATAAGCTGAAAGGAAAAGGAAAGGGGAAGGGAAAGGGAGAGAGAAAGGAAAGGAGCCAATTGACATGGGAAGAAGAAGAAGGAATTAGATTGCTTTCCTCTTTCATCTTTTTCAAACAGGCCCTGGAGAAACAGACCTATTATTTTTATCACCTTAAACATTACATTAAACATATTTGTTTTTCTCAGTCCCTGTTTCTTATGGCTTCTCTGTTCTGTGGTTCAGAGCATTCTGTCACCAGGATAAATCTTGGCATGTCTGAGGAAACATCGGTCACCTTGACCCTTCTCCTCCAATTACCAGGACCTTCTTTTTCAGTTAGAAACAATGTTTGTAACCTTTTATTGGGGTATTCAGTACAACAAACTTCCTTTTAGTTATTTACAAATGGAATCTTCAAAAGGTTTTTTTAAAAAGAATAGGGGAAAATATTTAACTTGCCCCACTACAGACACACACACACACACAGACACACACACACACACACACGCTCTCTCTCTCTCACACACACACAGACACACACAAATTATATCTAGTACTTAAATATATGATGTATACTGTCTCTAATTATTTCTTATGTTTTCATCTTGTCTCTTCAGATAGATGGCAAGACTGGCATATTTCATTCCTCTTATGGTTAGTACTAATCTGGAGGAAAATAGGCACATAATACATACTCTTGTTTTGCTTTGTTATTTCTTCCATATGTTTTGGCCATTATTTTCTTGTTTATTGCTTATATTTTACATTTTACGTTTTGTCTCTATTTTTTGTACTCTTTGAAATAGAAGTCAACTTTTTCTGTATTTTCTCACTACATTATCAGAAGAATATCTTTCTGCAACCAGATGGAATACCAAAGCTTAAATATTACTATATCCCCTAATACAGACTCCTGGATCCTGTTCTTACTAGTTGCACAGTCTTTCTGTGACTCAGTGTGTTTTTGTTATTTATTATTATTTTTTCTTTCTTTTGAGATGGAGTCTCACTCTGTCGCCCATACTGGAGTGCAGTGGCGCAATCTTGGCTCACTGCAACCTCGCCTCTGGGGTTCAAGCAATTCTCTTGCCTTAGCCTCCTGAGTAGCTAGGATTACAGGTGCATGCCACCATGCCGAGTTAATTTTTGTATTTTTAGTAGAGACGGGGTTTCACCATGTTGGCCAGGCTGGTCTCAAACTCCTGACCTCCTGATCCACCCACCTCAGTCTCCCAAAGTGCTGGGATTACAGGCATGTGCCACGGTGCCCAGCCAGTTTTTCAATATATAAAATTAGAAAAGAATGTCTACTTTATAGGTAGATAAATTTTAAATTCAATAAACTTATGGTCTTGCTTGAGAGATTAATTAAAGGTATATAAAGCATTTACAATGGTACAAAGAGCATAATTAATAAATATTGATTATTATCACCATTATTATTATATTTGTGACACTACATTAGGATGTCTCTAGAGTTAGCATAGCCAGTTTTATTTTCATTTAGAAAATATGTTTGATTGATGAGTACCTTCCTTTGGCAAAAAAAAAATAAAAGAAAATACACTTGAAAATATTATTTAATTAAAAGTTCTCAGAATGGTTTAACATACTAGCCAAGTACTATATATGAGCAAACTGAGTATTTCACAAGTTATTATAACTTTTCAAGGCAATAATGCTAAGTTGCACATATTTTTTCAAAAATAAAATAACATCAGCAAACATTAGTAAAACACCTATGAGGCCAGATTTGTATACATTAATCTCATCTATTCCTCAAAGTTACCCTATGAGGTTAATATTATCATCATTAAAGAGATGAATAAATGGGCTTAAAATGCTAAGTAACCTGCCCAAACTCACAGTTCACAAATACTAAAGCTAAGAATCAAACCAAACTATTTCTGGATCTATATTCATCTTCCCTTTAAAGGGAATATCGAACCCCAAATTCAAGCCCCTTTGCATGACACCACACTGTAGTATTATGTTTCAGTTCCATTTCTATTCCACAGACATGAAAGCATCAGTAACAGGTTTTGAAGGTAACAGGCTTTGTTCCTGATGTAAGGCATTTGCATTATGCTTAATTCCCTTTCAGTCAGTTGGCATAATAAATAAACTGTGGATAGATAGATGGAAGGAAGGAAGGACGGAAAGAAGAAAGGGTGGAGGGGTGAGCAGGAAGAGAAGGGAGGAAAGGAAGAAGGGAAAAGAAAGAGAGATAAAAAAAGGGATAGGGAAAGGGAAAGGGAATGGGAAAGCAAAAGGAAGGGAAGGGACAGGAAGGGAAGGGAAAAAGGGAGGGAAGAAAAAGAGGAAACGGAAAGAAGAAGAAGAAAGCAAGAAAGAAAAAGAGAAAGAAAGAAAAGAAAAAGAAAGAAAGAAAGAAAGAATTAATTTGTGTCTCAGATTCTTACATTACTCCAGCCCAAGGGAAAGTATAAATGGTTCTTCCTTAAAAAAGAAATTAATTATGATATCGTACCCTTCAATCAGAGAGAACAGTAGAATATATTTCTGCCTCTCCTAATTCCTTTAGCAATAGTTAATTAAGTATGTAGCTTTATCTATATATAGAAACTATCTATAATAATTTAAATAGTGAATTCTTTCCAATAAGCTTCACATGTGCACTAACTAGAAACTTTAAATTTCTACAATTTATTACAGTAAAGAGAATAATGAGGTGCAGATGTTCATCAACTTAAGGTCACATCACAATAAACCCATTGTAAGTTAAAAATAACCTAGGTTGAAAATACATTTAATATAACTAACCTACTGAAAATCTAGACTAACCTAGATTAGCCTAGCCTACCTTAAATGTGCTCAGAAGACTTGCATTAGCCTTAGTTGGCCACAATCATCGAAAACACAACCTATTTTTAATGAAGTGTTGAATACCTATCTAATTTACTGAATATTGAAGTATGGCTTCTACTGAATGCATATTGCTTTTGTGTCATTATAAACTCACAAAATGGGAACTTAAACTTTCATAAGTAGGAGAGTGTCTGCATAGTTTTATTTTCTCTTCCTCCTTTTTTTGTGCTACCATTGTGAATGATAGCACATCTATCTGTTACCAATACAACAATACATTGTTACAAGTATTACTCTATATGCTTTTATTTCTTTTAGAGACGCTAAGAAAGAAAAGAGTGCAAATAAAGGCTTACTTTGTTTTATTGTGCTTTGCTTTACTGCACTTTGCAGATTCTGAATTTTTAATAAATTGAAGGTTTCTGGCAGTCCTCTGTCGAGCAAGTCTATCGGTGCCATTTTTCCACCAGCATGTGCTCATTTTGTGTGTCTGTGTCACATTCAGTTAATTCTCTCAATATTTTAAACTCTTTCATTATTATTATATCTGTTATGGAGATTTGTGGTTAGTGATTTTGGATATTACTATTTTAATTGATTTGGTTTCCACAAACCTCACCCATGTAAGACAATGAACTCAATAGGTAAATATGTGTGTTCTGACTGCTTCACTGACCAGCCCTTCCTTTATCTCTCTTTTTCTCTTCTTGAGCCTCCCTATTCCCTGAAACACAACACTGTAGAGATTAGGCCAATTAAAACAAGAACAAAAACAAAAACGTACAATAGCCTGTAAGTGTTCAAGTAAAAAGAGTTCCACATCTCTCACTGAAATCAAAAGCTAGCAGTGATTAAGGTTAGTAAAAAACACATGTTAAAAGCCAAAGCAGACAAAAAACTAGGTTTCTTGTGCCAGAGTTAGGAAGTTGTGAATAAAAAGAAAAAATTCAAGAAATAAAAGTGCTACTCACTTTTAATACATTTCAAGTTAACACATAAATTGTAAGAAAGCAAAACAGCCTTATTGCTGATATACAGACAGTTTTACTGGTCTAGATAGAAAATTTAAAAATCCACAACATTCCCTCAAACCAAAGCCTAATCCAGGGCAAGGTCTTAAATCTCTTCAATTCTGTGAAGATTGAGAGTGTTGAGGAAGCTGCAGAAGCAGATGTTGGTTCATAAGGCTTAAGGAAAGAAGTCATCCCCATATCACAAAAGTTCAAGGTGAAGGAACAAGTACTGATGTAGAAGCTGCCAATAAGTTCTCTAGGAGATCTAGCTAAGATTATTGATGAAGGTAAATAAATACACTAAACAATAGATTTCCAATGGAGATGAAATAGTCTTATATTAGAAGAAGATGCTGTCTAGGACTTTCATAGTTAGAGGGAAGTCAAAGCCTGGCTTCAAAGCTTCCAAGGACAGACTGACTCTCTTATTAGGAATAACGCAACTGGTAACTTTAAGTTGAAGGCTGATACCTTATCAACCTTGAGAATTATGCTAAATCTACTCTACCTGTACTCCATAAATGAGACAAAAACTGCCAGGATGATAGCACATCTGTATACAGCACGGTTTACGGAATATTGTAAGCCCATAGTTGAGATCACTGCTTAGAAAAAAAATTCTCCTTTCAAAACATTACTGCTGATTGACCATGCACCTGGTCACCAAGAGGTATGATAGAGATGTACAAGGCATTTAATGTTTTCTTGCCATACTGCAGCCCATGGATCAGGAGTAATTTTAACAGTAATATCTAATTATTTAAGAAATACATTTTATAAGGCTATAGCTGCCATACATAGTGATTCCTCTGATGGATATACACAAAGTAAATTGAAAACTGTTGGAAAGTATTTACCATTCTAGATGCCATTAAGACCATTTATGATTCATGTGAGGAGGTCAAAACATCAACATTAACAGGACTTTAGAGGAAGTTGGTTCCAACTTTCATTGACGATGTAGAGGGGTTCAAAACTAGTGGAGAAGTAACTTCAGGCATGAGGGAAATAGCAAGAGAACTAGAATTAGAGGTGGAGCCTGAAGATAGGACTGAATTGCTGCAATCTCATGATAAAACTTAAATGAATGAGTAGTGTTTTCTTATGAATGAATCAATAAAGTGACTTCTTGAGATAAAATTTTCTGGTAAAGATGCTGTGAACTTCATTGAAAAGGCAACAAAGGGCTTAAAATATTTCAAAAACTTAGTTGATAAAGCAGGAGCTGGGTTTGAGAGTATTAACTGCAATTTTGAAAGAAGTTCTACTATGGGTAAAATGCTATCAAATGTCATCACATGCTAAGATAAATCTTTCATGAAAGGAATAGTCCCACAACGGGGTAAACTTCAAAGTTATCTTAATTTAATAAATTTCACAGAAACTTCAAACATTAGTAATCACCACTCTGAACAGTTAGCAGTCATCAACAATGAGGCAAAACCCTCCATCTACAAAAAGGCTATGATTTGCTGAAGTTTCATGATTATTAGCCTTTTTAAACAATAGAGTATTTTAAATTAAGATATGTACAGTATTGATTTAGCTGTAATACTATTATACACTTAATAGACTACAGCAAAGTACAAATACAACTTTTATTTGCACTGGAAAAACATGTGTTACTCGCTTTATTGTGATATTTACTTCATTGTGGTAGTCTAAAACCAAACCTACAATATTTCTGAGGTATGCCTCTATAGACTTGTAGTGTTTGTAATGTTATTCTTTTTATTTATCATTTTGGGGTTTATTTATTTTTTCCTATAAATTCAAATTACCATCTGGTGTCATCCCTTCACTTCAATATAGCTTTGCTAACACCCACCTTTGTCTTGTTATGGTAAAATGTGTATTATTTCTATATGATATAGGTTCAAAAATACAATTTTTTATATATGTTTATTTTGATACAAACTTTAATCAATTAATAAAAAGATTAAAATACAGAATTTATACAATTACATTATTACTTTTATTCTCTGTGGCTTTTTTGTATGTATTCAGATTATCATCTGGGGTTATTTTCTTTCAGCCTGAAGAACTTTCTTTAGTATTTCTTGTAAGAAGGGTCTGCTAGAAACACATTCTTTCAGTTTTTATCTGGGAATTTCTTCATCTTTATTTTTGAAATAGAGGTTTGCTGGATATAAGGTATTTGGTTGAAAGGGTTTTTGTTTGCATTTTTGTTTTGTTCAAGTTTATTGCTTTCAAAATTTTCTCTTACTATAAAATGTCTTCATGTGGATATTTTTGCTTTTATCCAATTTGTAGTTTGTTAAGCTTCTGGGATGGGTAAATTAATATTTATCATAAAATTAAAAAATTTTTAAACAATATCTTATTAAAATAATTCCTCTTCTCTTTCCTCTATTCTACTTCTAATACTCTGTTGCACATACATTGATGTCCTTAATGGTGTCCTACATTTTCCTAAGGCTCTGTTCACCATTATCCATTCCTTTTTTCTCTCAGTTCTTTGAGCATATAATTTATATTGATCTATGCTCAATTTCCAGTACTCTTTCTCTTGCCAGTTTAAACTACTTTTTGATCCTCTCTAGTAAATTCTTCATTTTCATTATCATACTTTTTAATCCAGAATTTTCATTTTTAATTCATTTTTTAAAAACGTTTATTTCTATATTGATATTCTCTATTTAATGAGGCACTGTCATCAGATATTTCTTTATTTCTTTAACACAGATACTAGTTTCCTTTAGTTTTTAAACTAATTTATAGTGGCTGCTTTAAGATTTTTGTCTGTTAAGTCCAACATCTAAGCCCTTTCACAGTCAGTTTTCATTGCCAACTTTTGTCTTCCCACTTATAGTCACACTTCCCCATTTCTTTACATGTATGTTAATTGTTGATTAAAAACTGGAAATGTTATAGAATATATTATGGTGGCTCTAAACAAACAAATCGTATGATTTGTTTTTGCTGTTTGATTTTCATATGTTTAGCGACTTGGCTGAACTAGCTTAGTAATGTCTATTTCTCCTGCACTGTGAAGCCTTTGATGTCACTCTTCAAAGGGAGCAGTCTAAGAAGTATACACAGTCAACCTGAGACGACAGTTGTTTTGCCAGGGCTCTCATTCACTTTCTCTTTCACTGATCTCTAAATTAAGCTGTCATCACACCTTTCCCACCCTTTTCTGGCATCACACCCAGCTGTTAGTCTCCACTCTCTCCAGATGATTGCTCTATTGTTTTTAACAATGCTGTAGAGCATAAAATGTTCAACAGTGTGGTGCAATTAAAAGTGGGCCCCTTTGCAATAATTATTTCTTTTATTTTTCTTTATTTCTTCTTTAAAAAAGAGAAAATTTGATACATGTATAGAACGTGCAGGTTTGTTACATAGGTATACGCATGCCACGGTGGTTTGTTGCACTTATTGAGCTGTCCTCTAAGTTCCCTCCCCTCCCCTCCTACCCTACAATAGGCCCTGGTGTGCGTTGTTCCCCTCTCTGTGCTCATGTGCTATCAATGTTCAACTCCCACTTATGAGCGAGAACATACAGTGTTTGCTTTTCTGTTCCTGTGTTATTTTGCTGAGGATGATGGCTTCCAGCTTCATCCATGTCCCTGCAAAGGACATGATCTCATTCTTTTTGATGGCTCCATAGTATTCCATGGTGTATATGTACCACATTTTATTTATCCAGTCTATTATTGATGGGCATTTGGGTTGGTTCCATGTATTTGCTATTGTAAATATTACTGCAATAAATGTATGTGTGCATGTGTCTTATAGTAGAATGATTTATATTCCTTTGGGCATATACCCAGTAATGGGATTGCTGGGTCAAATGGTATTTCTGGTTCTAGGTTTTTGAGGAATTTCCATACTGTCTTCCACAATGGTTGAACTAATTTACATTCCCACCAATAGTGTAAAAGCATTTCTATTTCTCCACAGCCTCACCAGCATCTATGGTTTCCTGACTTTTAATAATTGCCATTCTGACTGGCATGAGGTGGTATCTCATT
This sequence comes from Mandrillus leucophaeus, assembly GCF_000951045.1. NCBI lineage: Eukaryota > Metazoa > Chordata > Mammalia > Primates > Cercopithecidae > Mandrillus > Mandrillus leucophaeus. The sequence goes on along the minus strand of NW_012103166.1, from coordinate 2,443,487 downwards.
GTGATTTTGGTTTGCATTTCTCTGATGATCAGTGATGTTGACCTTTTTTCTTCTGTTTGTTGGCCATGTAAATGTGTTCTTTTAGGAATTGTCTGTTCACATATGTTGCCCACATTTTGCTGGGGTTATTTGTTTTTTTCTTGTAAATATGTTTAAGTTCCTTGTAAATTCTGGATATTAAACCTTTGCCAGATGGGTAGATTGCAAAAATTTTCTCCCATTCTGTAGGTTGCCTCTTTAATCTGATGATAGTTTCTTTTGTTGTGCAGAGACTCTTTAGTTTAAATAGATCCCATTTGTCAATTTTGGCTTTTGTTGCAATTGCCTTTGGTATATTTGTTATGAAGTCTTTGCCCATGCCTGTGTCCTAAATGGTATTGCCTAGCTTTTCTTCTAGGTTTTTATGGTTTGGAGTTTTACATTTAAGCCTTTAATCCATCTTGAGTTGATTTTTGTGTAAGCTGTAAGGAAAGGGTCCAGTTTCAGTTTTCTGCATACAGCTATCCAGTTTTCTCAGCACCATTTACTGAATGGGAGATCCTTTCCCCATTGCTTGTTTTTGTCAGGGTTGTCAAAGATCAGATGGTTGTAGGTGTGTGAACCTATATCATATTGGAGTCAGTTTGCGTGATGCCTCCAGCTTTATTCTTTTTGCTTAGAATTGCCTTAGCTGTACAAGGTCTTCTTTGATTCCATCTGAAATTTAAAATAGTTTTTCTCTAATTCTGTGAAGAATGCCAATGGTAGTTTGATGAGAATAGCATTGAATCTATAAATTACTCTGGGCAATGTGTCCATTTTCACAATTTTGATTCTTCCTATCCATGAGAATGGAATGTTTTTCCATTTGTTTGTGTCCCCTCTTATTTCCTTGAGCAGTGGGTTTGTAATTCTCCTTGAAGAGGTCCTTCACATCCATTGTTAGCTGTATTCCTAGGTATTTTATTCTCTTTGTAGTGATTGTGAATGGGAGTTTATACATGATTTGTCTCTCTGCTTGTCTATTGTTGTTGTAAAGGAATCTTTGTGATTTTTGCACATTCATTTATATCCTGAGACTTTGCTGAAGTTGCTTATCTGTTTATGAAGTTTTTGGGCTGAGATGATGGAGTTTTCTGAATATAAAATCATGTCATCTCCAAACAGAGACAAATTAACTTCCTCTCTTCCTATCTGAATACCCTTTATTTTTTTCTCTTGCCTGATTGCCCTGGCCAGAACTTCCAATACTATGTTGAATAGGAGCCATGAGAGGGCGTCCCTGTCTTGTACCAGTTTTCAAAGGGAATACTTCTAGCTTTTGTCCATTCAATATGTTATTGACTGTGGGTTTGTCCTAAATAGCTCTTATTATTTTGAAATATGTTCCATCAATACCTAGTTTATTGAGAGTTCTTTTTTAACATGAAGGCACGTTGAATTTTATCAAAGGCCTTTTCTGCATCTATTGTGATAATCATGTGGATTTTGTCTTTGGTTCTATTTATATGAGGGATTACATTTATTGATTTGCATATGTTGAACCAGCCTTGCATCCCAGAGATGAAGCTGACTTGATTGTGGTGGATATGCTTTCTGATGTGTTGCCAGATTCGGTTTGCCATTATTTTACTGAGGATTTCTGCATTGATGTTCATCAGAGATATTGGCCTGAAGTTTTCTTTTTTTTGTTATGTCTCTTCCTGGTTTTGGTACTAGGTTGAAGTTGGCTTCATAAAGTGAGTTAGGGAGGAGTTCCTCCTTTTCAATTGTTTGGAATAGTTTCAGAAGGAATGATGCCAGCTCTTCTTTGTATTTCTGGTAGAATTCAGCTGTGAATCCGTCTGGTCCTGGACTTTTTTTGGTTGGTAGGCTATTAATTACTGCCTCAATTTCAGAGCTTCTTATTGTTCTATTCAGGGATTCAGCTTCTTCCCAGTTTAGTTTTGGGAGGGTGTATGTGTCCAGGAATTTATCTGTTTCTTCCAGATTTTCAAGTTTATTTGCATAGACTTATTTACAGTATTTTCTGATGACAGTTTGTATTTCTGTGAGGTCATTAGTGATACCAGCTTTATCACTTTTTATTGTGCCTATTTGATTCTTCTCTCTCTTCTTATTAGTCTAGCTAGCGGTCTACCTATTTTGTTAATTTTTTCAAAAAACCAGCTACTAGGTTTATTGATTTTTTTGGAGGGTTTTGCACATTGCTATCTCCTTCAGTTCTTCTCTGATCTTAGTTATTTCTTGTCTTCTGCTAGCTTTTAGATGAGTTTGTTCTTGCCTCTCTAGCTCTTTCAATTGTGATGTTAGGGTGTCAATTTCAAGTATTTCTAACTTTCTGATGTGGGCATTTAGTGCTATAAATTTCCCCCTTAACACTTCTTTAGCTGTTTCCCAGAGATCCTGGTACGTTGTCTCTTTGTTCCATTGGTTTCAAAGAACTTCTTGATTTCTGCCTTAATTTCATTATTCACCCAGGAGACAATCATGAGTAAGTTGTTCAATTTCCATGAAATTGTGTGGTTTTGAGTGAGTTTCTTAATCCTGAATTCTAATTTGATTGTATTGTGGTCTGAGAGACTGTTTATGATGATTTCAGTTCTTTTGCATTTGCTGAGGAGTGTTTTACTTCCAATTATATGGTTGATTTTAGAATAAGTGCCATGTGGCACTGAGAAGAATGTATATTCTGTTGATTTGGGGTAGAGAGTTCTGTAGGCTTCTACACAGTCCACTTGATCCAGAGCTTAGTTCAAGTCCTGAATATCCTTGTTAGCTTTCTGTCTCATTGATCGGGATAATACTGACAGTGGGGTGTTAAAGTCTTCCACTATTATTGTGTGGGAGTCTAATTCTCTTTTTAGGCCTCTAAGAACTTGTTTTATGAATCTGGGTGCTCCTGTATTAGGTGCATATAGATTTAGAATAGTTAGCTCTTCTTGTTGAATTGTTCCCTTTATCATTGTGTAATGCCTTTCTTTGTCTTTTAAAAATATTTTTGGTTTAAAGTCTGTTTTTTTCAGAGACTAGCATTTCAACACCTGCTTTTTTTTTTTCTTTCCATTTTCTTGGTAAATTTTCCTTCATCCCTTTATTTTCAACCTATGTGTGTCTTTGCATATAAGATGGGTCTCCTGAATACAGCATACTGATGGATCTTGACTCCTTAACCTATTTGCCTGTATGTGTCTTAATTGAGACATTTAGCCCATTTACATTTAAGGTTAGTATTATTATGTGTGAATTTGATCCTGTCATCATGATGCTATTTGGTTATTTTGCACACTACTTGATGCAGTTTCTTTGTAGTATCATTGGTCTTTATATTTTGGTGTGTTTTTGCAGTGGCTGCTACCAGTTTCTCCTTTCCATATTTAGTGCTTCTTTCAGGAGCTCTTGCAGGGCAGGCCTGGTGGTAATGAAATCCCTCAGCATTTGCTTGTCTGGAAAGGATTTTATTTCTCCTTCACTTATAAAGCTTAGTTTGGCTGGATATGAAATTCTGGGTTGAAAATTCTTTTCTTTAAAAGAATGTTGAATAGTGGCTCCCAATCTGTTATACCTTGTAGAGTTTCTGCTGAGAGGTCCACTGTTAGTCTGATGGACTTTCCTTTGTGGTTACCTGGCCTTTCTCTCTGGCTGCCCCAGTTTTTTCTTCATTTAAACCTTTGAGAATCTGATGATTATGTGTCTTGGGGTTGATCTTCTTGTGGAGTGTATTAATGCTGTTCTCTGTATTTCCTGAATTTGCACTTTGGCCTGTCTTGCTAGGTTGGGGAAGTTCTCTTGGATAATATCCTGAAGTGTGTTTCCCAGCTTGTTTCCATTCTTCCCATCTCCTTCTGGTACTCCAGTCAATCATAGGTTTGGTCTTTTTATGAAGTCCCATATTTCTTGGAGGCTTTGTTCATTCCTTTTCATTATTCTCTATTGTCTAGATGTCTTATTTCAGTAAGGTTGTCTTCAAAATCTGATATCCTTTCTTCTGCTTGGTCAATTTGTGTATGCTTCACAAAGTTCTTGTACTGTGTTTTTCAGCTCCATCAGATCATTTATGTTCATCCCTAACTATTTATTACCCATCTTCTGAAGCCTGCTTCTGTCAGTTCGTCCAGTTCTGCACCCCTGATGGAGAGACACTGAGAACATTTGGAGGAGAAAAGGCACTCTAGCCTTTTGGGTTTTCAGCATTTTTTCATTGATTCATTCTTATCTTCATGAGTTTGTCTAGTTTCGGTCTTTGAGGCTGCTGACCCTTGGATGGGGTTTTTGTGGAGGCCTTTTTGTTGTTGTTGCTGTTTTTGATGCTGGTTTTGTCCATTTCTGCTTGTTTGTTTTTCTTTCAATAGTTAGGTCCCTCTTCTCTAGGGCTGCTGCAGTTTGCTAGGGGTTCACTTCAGGCCCTATTTATCTGATTCACTCCCATGCCTGGAGATGTCACTCAAGGAGGCTGGAGAGCAGCAAAGATGGGTGCCTGCTCCTTCTTCTTGGATGTCTGAACTCTAGGGGCACCAACCTGATGCCAGTAGGATCGCTCCTGTATAGGGTGTCTGACAATCCCTGTTGGAGGGTCTCACCCAGTTGGGTGACACAAGAAGTAGGGCCCATTTAATGAAGCACTTTTTCCCTCGGTGGAGAGGATATGTTTCGCTGTGGGGAAACCCACTCATCTGGGCTGCCTGGATTCCTCAGAACTACCAGGAGGAGAGGCTAACTCTGCTGGGTCACAGAGATTCCAGCCACCCCTCCCGCTAGTGACTCAGGCCCAGGGAGATCCGAATTCTGTCCCAAGCCTCTGGCTGGAGTTATTGGAGATCCTGCAGAGAAGCCTGCCCACTGAGGAAGGATGGGTCAGAGTTAGGCCTGAAGAGGTACTCTGGCTGCAGATTGCCACTCCTGGTTTGTTGGGCTGTGGGGACAAGTCTTGGGACCAAGTCTTCCAGCCTCCCTGGCTCCAGCAGGGGAAAAGTACAGCCTGGAGCTATAGAAATGGGTGCCACCCTTCCCCCACCCAGGGAGCTTAGCTTGTTAGGCAATTGCTAGTTTCAGTGCTGGTGACTGCCCCTCCCCCAGGGAGCTCAAACAGCTTAGACTACAGACAACCACAGCAGGTGCTGGTCGCCCCTCCTCCCAAGAGTTTGGTAGGCTTAAGCAGTTTCCAACTGAGAGGATGAAATAATCTGCGTGTTCCAGATTTGAGACTCTAGGCCCCAGTGGTGGCATGGGTTAGTGAGTGGGATCCTCCAGTCCGTGGGTTGCACAGTTCCATGGAAAAAGCATAGTTTCCAGGGCTGGGTGGCATGCTCACTCACAGCCTCCCTTAGCTGGGTGAGGAAGTTCTGCTTCCCCGTGTGACTCTCAGGTGAGCCACCACACCACACTGCTCTTCCTTCTCTCCCGGTGTTACGCCAGCCTTCTAGTAAATTTCTATGACAAAACCCGGATACCTTGGTTGCTGGTGAAGGATTCACATGCTTATTATGTATTTTTGGATTTTTAAAAAAATTTTGTTGGGAACTTCCAAATGCCTCTGTTACTACTCAGCCATCTTGCAAGAATAATTTCTGAGGCTTACTCTGCCCCTAGTAGGAATACTGTTAGCTATCTATTTTACTGGTTCTTTGCAGTAAATTAGCTGGTCTACGCTTTAGTTGTGGCTCTCATAGAGTTACTTGCCCCGTTTAAATTGTTTACCACAAAAATCTCCTGTATTAGCCAGGGCTCTCTAGAGGGACAGAAAAAATAGGATAGATATATATATAAAAGGGAGTTTATTAAATATTACCTTATACAATCACAAGTTCCCACAATAGGGTGTCCACAAGCTTGAGGAGCAAGGAGAGCCAGTCCAAATTTCAAAACTGAAGACCTTGGAGTTCGATGTTCGAGGGAAGGAAACATCCAGCACGAGAGAAGGATGTAGGCTGGGAGGCTAGGCCAGTCTCTCCTTTTCATGGTTTTCTGCCTGTTTTATATTCACTGGCAGCTGATTAGAGGGTGGCCACCAGATTAAGGGGCGGGGGGGAGGTCTGCCTTCCCAGCCCACTGACTCAAATGTTACTTTCCTTTGATAACACCCTCACAGACACACCCAAGATCAATAATTTGCATTCTTCAATCGAATCAAGTTGACACTCAGTATTAACTATCATCTCCATTATTTTTAAAGCACCCTTAAACTTAAAGCTCCCTTCACTGTTTCACATACAGACATTTTCTAATGGTGGGGCTTCAAAGCTCTCTATTCTTCTGAACAGTCTTTACCTCTGGTCAAAATCTCTAAACCACTGCTCTGGAACTGGGGCAGACCACGGGGCCCATTTCTTTCAGAGTAATATTCCTGTTTTATAACTGCAGCACTAAGAGAGGGTTACAGGCTCTGTTACTTCTTGGCTTACCTCTTGTCAAGTGTGTCCACTGAAGAAACCACCAAACGGCTTTGTGTGAGTAATAAAGCTGTTTATTCACTTGGGTGCAAGTGGGCTGAGTTCAAAAAGAGAGTCACCAAAGGGAGATGGGGAAAGGGTTGTTTTATAGGAGTTGGGTAGATCATGGAAAATTACAGTAAAAGGTGGTTATCTATTGTTAGCAGAGGAGGGGGTCACAAGGTACATGGTGGGGAGATCATAAGACTCATTGTCCAGAAGAAGAATGCCACAAAGTCAATTGATCAGCTAAGGTAAGGCAGGGACAAGTCACAATGGTAAAATGTTGTAATGCTGGTTAATCAGTTAAGGCAGGAACTGGCTGTTTTACTTCTTTGTGGTTTTTTGGCTGCTCCAGACTTCTTGGCTCCTGCAGGCCACCTGGATGTATACGTGCAGCTCACATGGGTTATAATGGCTGAGCTTCGGCTCAGACGCCTGACACCTTTCCTGTCATGAAATCTCTACCTGAGAAACAAGGCTGGGCAAGGACTGTGGAGATCCCAGTATTTTTTACCTGCCATGCCTGGAGTAGAATCTCTGCCCTATGAATGGGAACTGAAAGTAGGAAGGGAGCCCATGACAACTTTCTAGGCTGCTTTCATCTATAATTTAGTCTTCAACACGCAGCTGGTGGAGACGATAAAGAATGTGGCCTGGCCGTCTTGGAAGGACACTGTGGCCCTTCACTGGCAGCTGGAGGAACAGAGAGCTCAGATATTTTAGTGAAACCTGCTTACAGCAGATGTCTCAGTGCTTAGCTGGGAGGGGGCAGTTTGCGGCTTACATGCTCCAGACTTTCACGGTTATTAATGACATTTCATAGGTTTATTGATTAAATATTTCTTCTGTGTGATTTCCTTTCTGCTCTTAGACAATTTCCAGAGACTTTAAATAGTCTTCTTTTTGTTTTTTAAACAATTTTTGCCAGTTATGCTCTCTCCATAATCTTTTTTCAGTTTTACTGGAAAGAGTGTCTTTGAAGCTCCTTATGCTGCAAATCCAGAAGTTCAAGCAGTGTCTTCCTCCATTTGTGGCTTTAAATTTCATTTCTATGATGAGTAATGGATACTGTCCACTTTTTTAAAAATCCAGGGATGTTTTTTATCACTTACCTTACAAAAATATTTAATTCATTTATCCAAATGACTGCAATTATTTTTAAAAACTTTATTGAACGAAAAATTTGACATGTAACAAATTGCACATATTTAAAGTGTACAAATTAGTACATTCTGATATATGTATACTCCAACAAAACCATCACTACAGTAATAAACATATACATTACTCCCCAAATTTGCTCATGTCCTTTTGTAATTCTTTCTATTGCATCTTTCTACCCACTATTCCCTTGCACTCTCCTTACATAAGCATTGATTCACTTTCCATTTATATAGATGAGCTATCATTGTCTAGAATGTAATACCAATAATACCATACAATATATAATATTTTTGTCAATCTTCTCCCATAAATGTAATTATTTTTGATTCATTCATTCACTTTGTAGTATATACCAACAGTTCTTTCCTAATCATTGATGAATACTATTATATAAAATCCATTCATCTGTTGATGGATACTTAATTGTTTATAGTTTTAGGCTATTAAAAATAAAATTGCTATGAATATCTATGTGCAAGATTATTTTTGGATATATGGTTTTATTTCTTTTGGGTAAATACCTTGGAGTGGAATAACCAGATCTTATGATAGGCATATGTTTAACATCTTTTGAAAACTGCCAAACTCTTTTCTAAAGTGGATGTTCTATTTTACATTCTGACCAGTAGTGTATGAAAATTCCAGTTTCTCCGTATAGTTGCCAATAAATGGAATTATCTGTATTTTTATTTCAGCAATTCCAATAGATGTGTAGCAGGATCACATTGTACTTTTAACTTGTATTTATCTAACAGTGAAATATCTGCCCAAATCAACTATTTTAATGAGTTGTTTTCATCATCTTTTTTAGATTGAGAGTTCTTTTTATATTCCAAATACACATATTTTTATATGCATATGACTGCAAATATTTTCTCCCAGGCTGTGGCTTAACTTTTAATTATTTTAATAATATGTTTCAGGAAAAAAATTTCTAATATTTATAAATTTTAATCTATCAATACGATATTTATAGATTTTCTTTTAATTCCCTAAATGTAGATCACAACAGTTTTTAAATACATATTTTTCTAAAGTTTTATAATTTAGGTTTCACATTTAGGTCCATAATTTTTATCTATTAGTGTTTTTAATGTGAGCTAAGGTACAAATTGCAAGAGATTTTTTAAAATTTTGTTTTTGTTGGGTTTGGTTAACCAGTATTGAAATAACTGTCCTTTCTCCACTGAATTGTTTTTGCACTTTTTCCAAAAATCAGTTGTCCATATATGTCTGGGCTTACTTTTTGACTCTCTATTCTGTTTCATTAATATATATGTTTATTTTGGTGCCAATAGCACAGTCTGCATTACTACTGCTTTATTATAAGTTTTATATTCAGGCAGTATTATTTCTTCAGTTTTGTTCTTCTTCCTCAAAGATTTATTTATCCATTCTATGTATTTGCATTTTTAAATAAAATATAGGATCAATTTTTCAATTACTATTCTAAAAATTTGGATGCAGAGATGTGACTTTCCAAATGCATCATTGAGAACTTCTGTGAATCTCATTATCCATAAAACCAATGAAAATTCTGGCAAAAAATTGTTAAAATCAGCTTTCTAATAACTCTGGAAATTAACCATGGTCTTATTACAATTGCAGGGTTTTTGATGAAAACAATACAAAGGAAAAACTCTTATACTTTGATAAGAAAAGCGATTTTTAGCTTTTATGTTTGACTTATCACCATCCCTCTCTTCACAGACATTGGTTATTAGTTCAACCTCAAGGCTTCATTGTACCCTTGAAAACAATGCCTCACAACAACAATAGCAGTGAAAACCAGGAGCTTGCACCACTACAAAGAACAGACTAGGCTTTCATTTCTTCAAAAAAAGCCCTTCTTCAAAGTATTGTCACAGTTAGACCTGCATCACAGCTATCTAGAATAACCTGATTTCTAGGACATTACCATTATTTAGCTTGAATTCAAGCTCACCGCATTGAAAATATCTATCCCCAGAGCATTTGTTTAAAAAAAATTGTTTACCATAGCAGCTGCTTAAGACATTAATACAAGGTGAGGCAAGCAAGAGCCTGATAATTTTTAAAAAGGTTTGGGTATCAAAATTCCCATAGAAAGCTTGGGAAAAGCTCTGTTACATTCCTGTAGTTGTAGAAATCTACATGCATGTACAAGGATGTGCATATGACCATGACACAACCTGACAGGCCCAATCTCTTAGGACTGGCTGAATTTGAAGTATTACACAAGCAGGAAGTAAATGATAAGTCAGAGTTGTAAACAGCCTGTGCACTGAAGGCATGACTAAACTTTCGTACAGAGTCACATGGTAAAGGATGGTAGTTCAAGGTTTTTAAACAAAACTCTGATCAATCACTAGCTGGTATCTAGGTTAATCAAACAGAAACTTCCATGGCATAACATTACAGGAAAAAACAGACTTTATCAAATTAGTGCAGAAAAGTCACTAACCAAACAAACAGAAATAGCAACAACAACAAAAAAACATGAATAAGAGTAAGAATAAAGTATTGCAGAGTTACCATATTATGTTATGTTATCCCAAATATCCAATTTTTAACAAAAGTTACCAAAAATATTTGAATGTATGGTTCATACACAGAAAGAAATGCAGTCAATAGAAACTCCTTAAGCGAACTCAGATATTGGACTTACTAGACACAGACTTAAATCAGCAAGCATAAGTGTAGTTAAAAAAAAATAAAGAAAATCATGTCTAAAAAATTAAAGGTAGAACAGTGATTATCACAGTATAAGATAGAGTATTAATAAAGAGACAGTAATTAGAAAAATAAAGTCAAGTAGAAATGTTGGAACTGAAAATAACAATAATGAAAATTTCACTTGGCAAGTTCAATAGTAGACTTGATCTAGCAGAAGCAAGAATCAGCAAACTTGAAGAGAGACCAATTGGCATAATCTAGAGTTTGAAATAGCAAAAAATAACTAAGAAAAATAGACAGAGTCTCTAAGATCCATGAGATACTATCAAGTTGTACCCACAAATGCATAATGAAATTCCCAGAAGAGATAAGAGACAAAAAGCAGAAATAATATTTCTTAAAAATGTCTAAAAACTTCCCAAATGTGATGGTGAAGAGATAAACTTGATTAAAAAATAGAAACAAAGACAAACTTCACAACCTTGATGAAAAGATTAATCTACACATCCAAGATGTTCTATACCCTCGAAGTAGGACAAATGAAAGAAATTCACATATAGACATAACTTGGATTGTTCGTTACTCCTCGTCAGTCATCCATAACCCCTTGGAAGCTGATTAGCAACCTATTCTCACAGATTTTAAGGCAAGTTGACTCAGAGAAGAAGTAGAGGACAATTGGACAGAGATATAAATATTGGTGGGGACCTCACCACTCGCATCTCTCCCACTATGCAAACATACAGAAAGGACACAGTTACCTCTTTAGAACTGTCAGACCCCAGTCTAAAATAAATCCATCTTTCTATCTTTCTCTGTACATAAATAAATGTGAATTTATAATGAAAAAAACTGTAACTAAACTAAAAATCTATAAAAAGCTAAACTGTAAAATGTCAAATTATTATTTTCTTACTGGTGCCCTGAGGAATACAAAGTGTAATAAGTAAAATAATAAAATTTTTTAAACTGTCAAGCTGTAAAAAGTCAAAGACAAAGAGAGAATTGTGAAAACAACAAGAAAAAATGACTTACCATGTACAAAAAATATCAAGTAAAAATTAACAGCTGACTTCTCAGTACAAACAATGAAGACCAGAACACAATGGAATGATATACTCAAAGTGCTGAAGGAAAATAAATATATCAATCATTAATTCCCCATCTGGTAAAACTCTCCTTTAAAAATCACAAAGAAAATAAGACATTTCCAGATAAAAACTCAGAGAATGCTTTGCTAAACATATGTCCTACAAAAAATAATTATAGGAAGTTTTCCATGCTAAAAGAAAAGGACACTAAATAGTAACTCAAATCTATGTGAATAATTAAAGAGTACTAGTAAGGATAACTACACAGGTAAATATAAAACATGTTTAAATATATTTGTATAATTTTTCTTAGCTACTTTAAGACAATATTGCATAAAGAAATTAATTATAAACTGCTGATAGACATAATGTATACATATGAAATTTGAATGATAATAATGACACAAAGGAAGATTTATGGAATGTAACCATATTAAAGTAAATATTTTTTAAACTATTGAAATTAAGTTTTTGTTAACATAAATGAGATGCTTTAAGTTAAGATAATTGTAATGTCCTGGGAAACTCCTATAAAAATAGTTAACAGCAACAAAATGGAAACAATAATGAGATTAAATTGTACACTAGAAAATATCTATTAATACAAAAGAAGGCATAATGAAAAAAACAAAGATATAAGGTAGATTTTACGTCTTCCAGTTTTTGCTTGTTTTCTGTATGTCATACATCTTTGTTTTTTCTTAATGAAGTCTAGTCAGCTTCTTGATGATGACTCTGGCTGGATCACTCTTTAAAATCCCTTTTGCTATTCTACACCTTTTGACTGGGGGTTTTACTCCATTCACTTTTAATTTAAAAAGCCCAATGCTAGTCTCCTACACAAACAAAGACCAAAACAACAAATAATTAACCACACATCAAAGAGTACCTAAAGGAGAACATAGGAATTTAACAAATAAAGTGATAAAAATCACCTGAAGCATGGAAACATGGGATGGCAGCATAGAAAGGGAGGCAAAACACATGACTGGGATATACTTGGAGCCAAGAAGGACCCCCTGTTGTGGGAAAAAGGTAAGCAGATTCCTGGCAGTCCCCATTGACATCATGAATACATGTGATCCTAGCTATAGGAAAACTTCACAGTACTCATAGTTCCTGAGCCCAATATAGTAACTGCCTGGAGTCAGTGCAGCTACATTGCTCTTTTGTGTATTGATATAAAAAATAGACACATAGACCAATGAAAGAGAACCCAGAAATAAATCAACATTTTTACAGACAACTGATTTTCAACTAAGGTGCCAAGAACATATATTGTGGAAAGAACAGTCTCTTCAATGAATGATATAGGCAAAACTGGATAGCAATAAGAAATAAGCAGAAAAAAAAGATGAGACCTCAAAATCACAAGAAACATAAACAAAATGCAGCTAAGGGAATTTTATCAAACTAAAAAGCTTCTGCACAGAAAAATAAACAATCAACAAAGTGAAGACACAACATGTAGAATGGAAGAAAATATTTGCAAACTAATTATCCAAGAAGGGATTAGTATCCAGGCTATAACAGAAACTCAAACAGCTCAACAGCAAAAACACCAAATAATTCAATTCAAATATGGGCAGATAATCTGAATAGACATTTCTCAAGGAAGCCATACAAACAGCCAACAAACATGAAAAAATGCTCAACAACACTAATCAGCAAAATGCAAATCAAAACCACAATGAATTATCATCTCACTTCAGTTAGAATGGGTATTATCAAAAAGATAGGCAATAACAAGTGTTGGTGAGGAGGCAGAGAAAAGGGAATCCTTATTCGTGTCGAGAATGTAAATTAGTGTAGCTATTGTAGAAAACAGTATGGAGGGCCCTCCTGCATATACTGAAATAGAACTACCATATGATACAGCAATCCCAGTGCTAGATACATAGTAAAAAAAATAAAAGGAAATCAATATATGGAAGAGATCTCTTGACTCCCATATTTATTGTGGCACTACACTATTTATAATAGCCAAGATATGAAATCAATCTGTGAGTTTATCAGCAGGTAAATGAATAAGGAAAATGTGATTGTGTGTGTGTGTGTGTGTGTGAGAGAGAGAGAGAGAGAGAGAGAGAGAGAGTCCATTTTGCATTGCTATAAAGAAATTCCTGAGACTCAGTAATTTACAACAAGTTCATTCTGGCTTATGGACTGTAGACTGTAAAAGATGCTTGGCACCAGTATCTGCTTCTAGTAAGGACTCAGGAAGCTTTTAGTTATGGCAGAAAGGAAAGGGAGCCAGCATGTCACATAGTGAGCAAGACAATGAAAAGAGGGAGGTTCCAGACTCTTTTTAACAACTAGATATCTTGTGAACAAATAAAGAACTCACTAATTATTGCAAGGAGGGCATGAAGCCATTCATAAGTAATCTGCCCCCATGACTCAAACACTTCCCACTATTGCCCCATGTCCAATATTGGGGATCACATTTTGTACCAGTCAGTTCTCTTGAGGGACAGAACTAATAGGATATATATAAATATATTATATATATATATAAATAAATATATATATATATATGAGAGTTTATTAAGGAGTATTGACTCATGAGATTGCAGGTGAGGTCCCACAATAGGCCGTCTGCAAGCTGAGGAGCAAGGAAGCCAGTCTGAGTCTCAAAACCTCGAAAGTAGGGAAGCTGACAGTGCAGCCTGCAGTCTGTGGCTGAAGGCCCAAGAGTTCTAAAGCTGAAGAACTTGGAGTCTGATGTTTGAGGGCAGGAAACATCAGCCTGGGAGAAGGATGTCAGCCAGAAGACTAAGCTGGTCTAGTCCTTCCCCATTCCTCTGCCTGCTTTTATCCTAGTCACATTGGCATTAGATGGTGCCCACCCAGATTGAGGGTGGGTCTGCCTCTCTCAGTCCACTGACTCAAATGTTAATCTTTTTTTGGCAACACCCTGACAGACTCAGGGACAATACTTTGCATCCTTCAATCCAATCAAGTTGATATTCAATATTAACCATTACACATTTCAACATGAGATTTGGAGGGAAAAATATCTAAACTATATCTATCTATTTATCTCTACAAAAATTGAATACTCTTCAACTATAAAAAAAAATGAAATCTTGCTGTTATTTGCAGCAAGATAGATGAGCCTAGAGGGTATTGTGTTAAATGAAATGAGACAGGTACAGAAATATAAATACTGTATATTCTCATTCATATATAAAAGCTAAAAATTTTGATCTCTTAGAAGTAAAGAGTAGAATAGTAGTTACTAGAGGCTGGGAAAAGTAGAGGGTGGGGAAATTGGGAGAAGTTGGTTAATGACAAGAAAATTGCAGCTAGATAGGAGAAATAAGTTCCAGTGTTCTATAACACTGTAGTGTAACTATAGTTTTAGTAATTTACTACATATTTTCAAATAGCTAGACCAGGGGATTTTGATATTCCCAACATATAGAATTTATAAATGTTTGAGGTGATAGATATCCTAATTATCCTGGCTTGATAATTACACATTGTATATATGTATTGAAATATCACACTGTATTCCATAAATATGTTCAATTATGTGCTAATCAACAATGTGAAAAAATAACCTAGTCTTACGCTGTCTGCAAGACATACACTTCAGATTTAGACACAATAATTTAAAAGAAAAAGGATGGGAAAATGTGTACCATGCAAATAATTACCAAGCAAAAGTTTTAATAGCCATACTGATAACGGAAAAAGCAGACTTTAAGACAAAAATTGTTACTGAAGACAAATAGAGAAATGTTATAATAAAATGATTAATCATTAGTAAAATATAATAAACACATGCACAAAACAACAGAGACTCAAAAACATAAAATAAAAACTGACATAATTTAAAGGGGAAATATACAATTAGGGAATAATAATTGGTGTTTTTAATACCTCATTTTTAATAATGAATAGTGTTATTAATTAATGAATAGCATATACAAGACTTCAACAGTACCATAAACCAACTAGACCTAACAGACATCAATAGAACACCCCACCCAACAAGAGAAGAATACACATTCTTCTCAATTATATAAATACATTCTCCAGGATAGATCATATTTTATGTCATAAAATATGGTAACATTGAAAGGATTGGAATCATACAAATTATATTTAATAAGCATGATGTAATTAAATTGAAAATAAAAAATAGAAGGAATTTTGGGGAATGCCCAAATATTTGGAAGTAAAAATACACTTCTAAGTAACTCAAACTTCTAATGATAAATCATATGGTAAATTAGAAAATGCTTTGAGATGTATAAAATAGAAACAAACTTGCCCAAATTTATGGGTGCAGTAAAGCAGTTCTCAGAGGGAAACTGCTATATTAAAAAGGAAGAAGCCTCTCAAATCAATATCTCACCTTAAGAAACTACCCATCCTAAGATACATACAAATATTTGTAAATGTCCATTATAAACAGAAATATGTAAGAGAAATTAATTAGTTTCGATGAAAGGGACAAATTTCCCAAAAACCACAAACTACCCAAGCTGACTCAAGCAAAAAATAAGAAACTCAAATATACCTAAAAGTGATAAGGAGTCTGAATTAATAAATTTAAATTTTCCCAGAAAGGAAAGCCACAGATCATATAGTTTCAATGGTAAATTCTCACAAACTTTTAAAGACGAATTAATATCATCCTTAACAAATTCTTCCAAAAAGAGAGGGAGAGTGAACATTTTACTACATATTCTATGTACTCTGATATCAAAAGAAATTACAAAGAAGGAAAATCACAGACCAATATATTAGAAACATAGACATAAAAATACTAGCCAATTTAGTCCAGCAACAAATAATTGCATGTTCTATGCAGCTATACATCATGATCAAGTGGGGTTTATTCCAGGAATGCAATATTTGCTTAACATGTAAAAGATAATAAATGTAAGACACCTTATCAACAGAATATAGGACAAAAATCTATAATATTATCAATAGATGCATCAAAGGCATTTATAAAAATCCAACATACTCTAATGATGCAAAAGAACACTCAAAAAACTAGGAAATAAAGGGAAATTTCTCAACAGATAATCAGCACCAATGAAAACATTCACAAATAACATTATACTTACAGAAAAATAGAATGCTTTTTCCATAAGATCTGAAACAAGATAAGAAAACCTACTCTCATTACTTCTATTCAATATTATAAGAATATTTTAATTCAATTTGCTCATAATGTATTATCTGTTTTATATATTATTTGTTTTGTTTCTTTTATGCTAAAGTCTTATTAAGAATTTTTGTGACTATATACATAAGAAATGTTGGTCTCTAGTTTTGTTTACCTGTCATATGGTTGATTGACTTTGATATCAGAACAAAGTTGGCCTCATAAAATAAGTTAAGAGAGATGTTTTCTTTCTTCTCTTTTCTGGAAGAGTTTACTTCTTTCTTAAATGATTAGTATAATTCACTAGTGTCCATGTGTGCCAACGTTTCTGTTTTGCAATGTTTTAAATTACAAATTAAATCTCTTTAATAAATATAGGTGCATTCAGGTTTCCTTTTCACTCTGTTGTGATCTTTGCTATTTGTGTCTTTTAAAAATTTTGTCCAATTAATCTAAATTGTTAAACTTACTGGAAAAAAACTGGCATATGTAATACTTCACAATTATCATTTTAATATGTAAAATACCTAGAAGAATGTAACTTCCCTCATTTTTGTTATTGGAATGTCTTCTCTCTTGTTTATTTCCTAATCGGTGTTACTAAATTTTTTTCTCTTCAATTTTATTTGCGTTTTCAAAAACAAACTTCTAGTTTCATTGATCTTTTTAAATTATCTTTCTGGTTATAATTAACTTATGCTCTTTGTGATTTATTTTCTTCTGCTTACTTCGCATTTACCTTACATTCACATTCTGTTTTCTAAAGATGGATCCACAGGCTACGGCTATGAGACTTTTCTAACACTGTATAAGCATTTATTAGATTTCTAATGCTGTATAATAAATTACCAGAAAACAAAGCAACTTGAAAACAATAAACATTTCTCATCTGATGGTGTCTGTGGGTCAGGAATGCAGTATTATTTCCTAAAATAGCTGGGCCTGTATTGAGAACTTAGTTTAAGGCTACTCAGAGAGGACATATTTCTAAATAAGATCTCTCACATAGTTGTTGGCAGGCTTTAACTTTTTGATGCCTGTTGGCTAGAGACTTCAGAAAGCTGCTGACTTTCCCCAGAACAAGTGATCTGAAAGTGAGAAAGTTCCATGCCAGATAGAAGCTGCAATCTTCTTGCAATCTAATCTCAGACATGACTTAGCATAATTTCTGCCATACCCTATTTGCTAAATCCACCCCACAATCAACAGTAAGGGAAGAAAAGTCTTCCTTTTACAGGGAGGAAGAAATATAAAACAATTCATCCTCTAGCCAAAATCTTAATTTCCTCCCTCTTAAAAAATACATTCCTCCCCTCTCAAGATCCACAGATGTTTAATTCTGCTATAGAATTTGCTTTAAGTTCAGGATCTTGTCACTTAAATCAGGACCAGGTGTGAATGTCACTCTTTTGCTGTACTTTCTAAAGTTTAGCTCCTGGAGTACAGTTTCTCTCAATCTGTAGACCTGTGGAACTGAAATAAAAAATTATCTGGTTTATACAAACCCAGTAGGCAATGGTGGGGCAGGCATAGAGTAACTGCTATAGCCCTGATGTTCAAAAACGGGAAATACAGGAGGTGAAAAGAATGCACTAGCATAAGGATGCCCGCAGCAATTCTGAAATCTAGCCAGGCAAAAGTTGAAAGTTCTGTGGTTAGGTTTCAAATGCTGGGAATGATTTACTAAGGCTCTCAGCTCTGTCCTTTGAGTTGTTGGTTCTACCTCCTGAGTTATCTTTCCTGTATCATTAAAAGGTAGATCTGTTTGTATTTGAGCCCTGTACTTGCCAGTAGAATTGAGGAGGGAGTCAGTTCTCTTTTTATTTCAGCTCATTTTTCAATGTCTCTAAGGCCTTTCAGTCCAACTGGTGATGTTTCTGCATAAATAATCTTCTAAAAATCTTTCTAGATCATCTTTGACACACTAAAACCCACTTCATTAGACAAAAGTCATACACATACATTTCTTTAAAATAAGCACTTTTCTATTTACTTATTTGAGTGATACATTTGGGTCTGTGTCCCTGCCCAAGTCTCATGTCATTGTGATTCCCAAGGTTGAAGGTGGGACCAGGTGGGAAGTGACTAGATCAAGGGTGCGGAATTCCCCTTTGGTGCAGTTCTCATGAATGTGTGTGAGTTACCCTGAGATCTGGTGGTTTAAAAGTGTGTAACACATCCCCCTCTCTCTCTCCCTCCTGCTCCGACCATGTAAGGTGCGCCTGCTTCCCCTTTGCCTAGTGCCATGACTGTACTTTTCTTGAGGCCGCCCCCAAAGCTGAGCAGATGACAAAATTATGCTTCCTGTACAGCCTGCTGAACTGTGAGCCAATTAAACCTCTTTCCTATAAATTACCCAATCTGAGGTATTTCTTTATAGCAGTGTGAGAACAGGCTAATACATTGAGTTTCTGATGAAAAGGCTGAGGGAAAACACCTTTAAGCTTCCTAAAAGACCTGTTAAGAAGATGTGTGAAGCACACCTTTGCCCTCTCTAAGTAGCATATTATTTGAATGAATAGCACCTTGGTACACTTCCTCTAGTCTTCCTGAGACATTAACAAAAGATTTCACAGTCACACCCTTGGCTTACCTGTAGTGCACAAGTTTTTATCTGTTCTCAGAAATCATTGCTTAATTTTAGTGTATGTTACCTATAGAGACAGAATTCTCAAAATCATCAACTTCATCTCCTTCATGTTCAACAGTACTTTCTTATCTCTCTCTTATTGTATTTTATATTAAGCAGAAAGAAGAAACCAGATAGTTTATCATATTTTGTTACAGCAATCTGAATAAGTTAAGACAGAAAACTAGTACCAAGAAGTGGAAATGTTGTAACAAATATGTAAACATGTGGAAGCAGCTTTTGAAACTTAGAAATAGGTAAAAACTAGAAGAGTTTTTAGGTGCATGCTAAAAAAAATAAGCCTACATTGCTGTGAATAGACCACTGAGGGTGATTCTAGAGATGGCTCAGAAGGATAGGCTGAAAGCTACAGAGAAAGCTTCAATCTTCATAGATAACATCTAAATGGGCATGAATAGAATGTTGGTGTAAATGTGAATGCTAACAGCCATTCTGATGAGATCTCAGGTGGAAATAAAGCACATGCTATTGGACAATGGAGGAAATGCCATTATTGTTATGAAGTAAACAGAAATTGGCTGAATTGTATTTTTTTCTAATGTTTTGTAGAGGGTACAACTTGTATATGACAAATATTTGGCTGAAAATTTTTTGAACAATATATTGAAGCATTGGCCTGCTTCCTCTTTCCTGCTTACAGTAAAATGCCAGAAGAGAGAAGTGATTGAAAGATACAAGGTTTTCATCAAAAGAAGTAAAATATTTAGAAAATTTTCATCCTATCTATAATGGTAAAAATGATAAAATTTTTTGAGAGAGAGAACAAAAGTGTGTCCAAGTGATCATTTGATAAGGAGATTAGTATTGATTTGCTGTCCCAAAGGAAGCTAGGGATCATTTATCAAGATCATGGTGAGATTAGCCAGCCATCTAAACATTGTCTTCATCTAAGCAATGAAAGAATAACCGTATATTGATAATTCTCAGGATGCTGTCTCACCACTGGCTCAGAGTGACAGAGCTTGTGGGGCAGAACAATATCAAAGGAGAGGCCTTGCTGTCCAGCATCATCTCATATTTTGGGCTCTATTTTATAGACCCTGTCACCATGTTTCTTGGCTGCCCTAGGAGCAGCTCCAGTGGGCTTCAGTGTAGCATGCACTGTGCTGAGCCAAGCTGTGGGGTTGTGGCTGCCTCCACTTCGATTTCAAGTGATGTCGTGGTGAGCCACAGGATCCAGGTAGAGAACTGCTGTGAGGGTGATGCCACCACAGAGCCGCTACTCAGGCAATGCCCAGGAGAGTTGTAGAGGAGAGGCTGCTCCAACAAAACAAGATCTGCAGAGCCACGGGCACATGATTCCAGCACAGGAGAGCTCCAGATATGTAATCCAAGCACAGAGCAGTCATGGAGGTGGGGCCTCTGCAGTGAACTGTCATGGGAGCAGGACCCAGGCACAGAGCCACCATCGGATGGGGCTCTTCAATGTCGTGGGGGAAGGGCTGCCACCCAAGTATGTCTGAAAGGCAGGGCTTCTACCCAAGTAGAACTAGAGGAGAGAATATCAAACCAAAGGCAATAATCCTAAGCCTTGAGGTTCTAGACTTGCTTGAGACTTGCTATTCATTTTTTGTACAGTTTCTTGCTTTCCTTATGTTGATGCATTTAAAAAATGGCAAAAAGTGGCAAATACTTTTGCACCAGCCTAATAGGAATGTATGTCCTATGCCTGTCCCATCATTGTATTTTGGAAGCACACAACCTGCATGATTTCAGAGGCTCACAGCCGGAGAAGAATTTTACTCAGAACGAATTACATGTTGAGTTTCACCAATAGCTGATTTTGATGATGTTTAGATGAGACTTTAGGCTTTAGTTGATATTGGAACTAGTTTTTTGGGCTACTGTACTGGAATAAATATATTTTCCGTGCAAGAAGAACATTAATTGGGGGGGCCCAAGGTCATAATGCTAAGATCTGAATATTTGTGTTCCTCCAAAACTCATATGGTGAAATTATAACCCACAGGGTTATATTACTAGGAAGTGAGGCTTTGGGGAGGTGATTAGGTCACAAAAGTGGAGCTCTCATGAGTGAAATTAGTGGCCTTATACGAGATTCCAACTGCCTGGCTCCTTCCATCATATGGGAATGTAACAAGAAGGTACCATCTATGACCCAGCAAGCAGGCTTTTACCAGACACAAAATCTGCTTTGATCTTGGATTTCTCGGACACTAAAACTGTGAGAAATGAATTTCTGTTGTATATAAGCTGCCAGATTTAAAGGATTTTTATAACAGCAGCATGAACCGTCTAAGACCCTCACCCCGGCTCTTGCAAACTCTCCAGGAACATGTGTACAACTGTATAACACAGGGCTGAGGATGTGTGGATTGGTAGCTGCTTTTGTGCCAAAGACTGAAATTGACAGAAATTAACAGCAATGTCCTGTCCAAAGCTTCCCTTGGAAGTTTCAAACCTTTGGTAGACTCCAGAGTTCCAACATAGTTAAATCAGGCAGATTCTGACAGTGCAATTGTTGTCCAGGTGAGGAGATAGATTCCTGGTGCTTATTACTCTGCCATCTTCTCAGAATCTTCTCTCATATGTCTTTAAGTTCTATTAGTTTTTGCCTAATCTGTTTTTAAACTCAGATTTTAGGTGCACGATCATTTAGGATTATTATGTCAACTTGGAAAATTGACCCTCTTAATTTCCCCAAAATAATTCTCTTTATTTCTAACAATATTTCTTGCTGTGAAATACAGTATTTCTGATATTAATGTAGTCATTCCAGTCTTCTATTAGTTTCAGCATGGAATATCTACCTTCTTTTTACTTTCAATCTATGTATCTATATGTTAATGTGAGATTCTTCTATATACTCTATATGTGGGTTTTGCTTTTTATTTAATCTTAAAATATCTTTAAAAATTAGAATGTTTAGACTATTCACATTTAATGTGATTATTGATATGTTTGGACTTAAATCTACCAGATTGTTTACATCTATCTCATCCATTTTTTGTTTCCTTTTGTCACCTTTTTACCTTTTTAAAAATTAATTGCATATTTTATGATTGTATTTTGTCTCCTTTGTTGGAATTTTAGCTATACCTCTGTGATTTTTTTTCCCTATTCATGGTTGTCTTAGGGTTAATTTTATTAAAGTCTAACTTCAAGTAATATTATACTTCTTTACACTTAGGAACCTTACAACAGTATACTTCCACTGCATATCTCCAGGCTTTCGTAATGATTATTTTCTTATTTTACTTCTACATTTGCTATAAATAGCATGATACATTGTTATTTATTTCCTTTAGATATTAAATTATATTTAATAGATATTTTTCAAAGTAAGAAAATAAGTCTTGTTTTAATATATAATTTTGACTGGTGATGTTTTTAATTCCTTTGTGTAGGTCTAGGCTTTGACCTTGGTATCATTTTTCTTCTTCCCCCAAAATACCATATTTACTTTCTTTTAATTTCTTAGGAAAGTTTGATGTTTATATATATGATATATATTAATATGTAATAATGTGTACCCTTCTGTTCCAGATTGTGGTATAATATAAAATATATTTGATCTGTGTCCCCAGTTGCTGGCACAGAGCTCCTAAAATCCTTGAAATTTCTTGAGTAATAGGAATGTCTTTTGTTGTTCATAACAAGACACTTTCATCATACCAGAGTTTGTGCTGATGAAGTAATCAGGATGAGGCCCCTAAATAGCGTCAGGTTCAGGCTGGCCACCAGAAAGTCCAAATGATTAGAGGGTTGAAATTATCAGTCCCACCCAATGACCTCTGGGGAAGACTGAAGCTAGAGACTGAGCTCTATAAAGTTTTGAACAAAGAGTTTCAGTGAGATTCTGAATCGGTGAACATAGCCTTGTACCAGGAGAGTGGCATGCCCCAACTCCACAGGGATAGAAACTACTGCACGTGGGACCCTTCTTAACCTTACCCTATGCACCACTTCATCTGGCTCTTCATTCATATCCTTTATATCAAACTAGTAAATGGTAAGTGGCTTCCTGATTTCTATGAGCCATCCTATCAAATTATTGGACATGAGGAGGGAGTAGTTAGAATGCCTGTTGTTGTTGCTGTTGTTGTTGTTTTTGAGATGGAGTCTCACTCTGTTGCCCAGGCTGGAGTGCAGTGGCTGTGATCTCGGCTCACTGCAACCTCCGCCTCCCGGGTTCAAGCAATTCAATTCTCCTACCTCAGCCTCCCAAGTAGTTGGAACTACAGTTATGCACCACCATGCCCAGTTAATTTTTGTATTTTTAGTAGAGACAAGGTTTCACCATGTTGGTCAGCCTGGTCTTGAACTCCCGACCTCGGGTGATCTGCCTGCCTTGGCCTCCCAAGGTGCTGGTATTATAGGCATGAGCCACCATGCTCAGCCAGAATGCATGTTTTATAGCTGTTTGATCAGATGCATGGGTGACCTAATACATACGACTGGCATCACATCTGACCTGAGGGCAATCTTGTGGGGCTGAACCCTTAATCTCGTGGAGTCTGACACTGACTCTCAGTGGTTAGTGTCAGAATTCAATTGAATTGTTGGACACCCGGTTGGTATCTGCAGAGAAGCAGGGAATTGGTTGGTGTCTGAAAATACCTCAGACAGATATAGGTAATTCTAAATAATTTGTGATTTTCGGGTCAGTCCTGATTGGATATTAATAATTGTAACTTTTTAAGTATTCTCTATTGCTTATTTGGTTTTAATTTAATTTATTTCATTTCATGGATTAGTATCACCCCATTTTCCACTGGCTCAGTAGTGCTCAAACCCAAGAACACACATTAGAAACAATGCGGGCCAGAAACAATGGGATTACATTCTCAAAGTGTTGAAAGAAAATAAATCATCAACCTATCACAATTTCAAATAACAGATAAATAAGAGAATTTGTCAAACATGAACTGCAGAGAATGTTTAGTAAAGTTTTTCAAGTTGAAGAAAAATGATTCCAAATAGAAACTCAGATATTCAGGAAGAAATGAAAAACGCTAGCAATAGTAAATATTTATAAACATAAAAGATTTTTCTTCTCAATTTATTTAAAATTTGTATGACCATTTAAAGTAAAAATTTCAGCTTTGCTGTAGAGTTTATAACTTATGTAAATATGATATATATGACAGGTGCAAAGGACTGGCAGGGTGGGATAAATAATCCTATAGAGTACCAGGTTTCTACATTTTATGTGAACTGGTACAACACTACACAAAATAGACTATAAAAAAGTTAAAAATGTGTACTTAATCTACAGAGCAACTGCAAAAAAGATATTCAGATGTCTAAGTAAAAAGCCAGTAGATAAATTGAACTAGAATACTAATTATTAATAGAAAATAATATAGGAAAGGATGAATTGGTGGGGAGGACACAGGAGATGAACACAAGCAAATAAAATGGTAGAGCTAATTCCAAGTACATCATTAATTTCATTAAATAGTATTAGGTAAAACAATCTAATCAGAAAGCAGAAGTTATCATCATTGATAAGAAACAAAACCTATATCCTATCCACGTAAGACAATTTTAGATAAAATAGACTTTAAGACAGAGTGCTACCAAGATAGGAAATAACATTTTATAACTATAAGAGTTATTTAATCAGGAAGACAATGATCAGAAATGTATATATGCCTAATAACAGCCTCAAATTACATGAATCGTAAGTTAACGGAATTAAAGACTAGATAATTCTGCAATCATAACTGGAGATTTTAAAACTCTTATCTCATCAATTGATAGGATGATAGACAAAAATCATAAAAACCTAGAAGAAGTGAACAGCACTGGCAACCATTTTGTCTAAATTGGTATTTACATAACATTGTAATAAACAACTTCAGAATATAATTTTTTTTCAAGAGGACATGCTATATTTATCAAGATTAGTCATATTCTGAGTCATGATACAGGTGTCCATAATTTTTTGTTTTGCTTTGAGATGGAGTCTTACTCTGTCGCCCAGGCTGGAGTGCAGTGGCGCGATCTCCACTCAGTGCAAGCTCCGCCTCCCGGGTTCACGCCATTCTCCTGCCTCCGCCTCCCGAGTAGCTGGGCTGCAGGCGTCCACAACCACGCCCAGCCAATTTCTTGTATTTTTTAGTAGAGAGGGGGTTTCACCGTGTTGGCCAGGATGGCCTCAATCTCCTGACCTCGTGATCCACCCTCCTCGGCCTCCCAAAGTGCTGGGATTGCGGGTGTGAGCCACCGCGCCCGCCCCATAAATCTAAATAAATCATTAGCATACAGACTCTGTACTACTTAATAATGGAATTAAATGAGGCATTGATAACAGTAAGATTCTGTCTAGGAAATCCCCATCAGGAGTTGAATGGCACACATCTAGATAATCTATGAACAAACTATTATATCATAGAGCAAATTTTAAAATATTTCAAACTGAATAATTCAATTAAAACATATCAAACTTTGGAGGATACTAAGAGAGTTATTAGAGGAAAGTTTATTAGTTTTTCATGACCATATGTTCATTTTATGATTATAAAAAAAGGTGGAAAACCGATGACCTAAATTTATACCTAGAAAACTAGAAAAGTAGGGCAAAGTAACAACAAAGTAAGGAATGCTGTGATAAAGACCGGAAAGTAACAAAATAAAAGAAGAAAGCAATATAAAATATTAACAAATTCTGTCTCCCTTTTTGTGCCTACAGCTCAAATCTGTTCTAAGTTCCTCCAGTCTTTCACTTACTTTCCCTTTGGCTACTTAGAGATTCAATCCTTGTGGGTACGTTTTATAAATCAGCCTTGGATTTTCAGATGGTTTTATATAAAGTCACATTCTGCAACTGCCTGTTTTGTGGTATCTTCCAGCCATAGGAACACCCCTGTACTTCAACTTCTGACTCCTTAGGTCGACAGGCTCTCTGCTTGAACTTTCCCTACCAGTACGTTTTGTTGACTGGATAGTATCCTCCGAGCAAAGCTATGTAAAGGGGAAAATCCAGCTCTGGTTCTCTTCCTTCAAGTGTGTAATTGCTGTAATATCTCCCCGTTCATCATTGTTCTTCTATGCCTCAAAACAGCTTTCCAAAGTTTGTCACTCTTTTTGGAAGGAGTGTTATTCTGATTTAGATTCTTTTCCATTACCAGTTACTGGAAGTCTCCTCCATAATTCTGATGTGCAGTCAATCCAACATTGTAGGCAAATGCTTCTCAAATTTTAATACCATGGTGCATCATCTGAAAATCATGCTAAAATGAAGTTTCTGATTCAATAGGCTTTCAGTGAGACCTACGATTCTTCATTGTTAACAATCTCCCGTGTGATATGGATGCTTCTGTCCACAACCAACACTTTCAGTAGTGAGCCCTCAACTACTAACATAGTGAAGTAGTGGCAATACATTTCACAGTGCGATATAACAGAATTTTAGAATTTGAAACAATTAGAGTTAACACACTGTTGTTAATGAAGAAGTGTTGGTTGCAATTGTAAATTATTATTTTCCAGGGGCCGAACAAGTGTCAGTATTGATAAAACCTATCACTACCTTGTTAATGCTAATGGATTAAACAGCACCATGAATCTGATTATCTGTTAGCCAATTAAGATAAGCATTGAACTTGTCTTTACAGCATATTTATTGTGATTGAAAATATCGATGTATTCTATTTCAAATGCTGGCCAATATATCAAGTATACAATTTTGGCCTGGGCAGATTACAAAAACAACCACTGAAAACATATTTTACAATGGATAGTTGCAAATTTTTCATCATTGAAAAAATGTACTTGTATCTTAATGGGTAATAATAATGTGATTTCTTCCAAGGATAAAAAAGAAAGTTATCTCCTCTACTCTTATATTAATTCATTTCCAGTCACAACCACAGGCAGTCTCCTTCAGGTGGCCCCTTCTGTGGCTCACCAAACCAAGTCATTAAACTGAAGAGATTTTATCTTCTAAATAATACATGTCTTAGTCCATTTTGCATTGCTATAATAGGGAAGCTGAGACTGGGTACTTTCTAAAGAAGAGAGATTTATTTATTACAGACCTGAAGGCTGGGATGTCCAAGGTCATGGGCCCATATCTGGCATAGGCCTTCTTGCTGCATCACCCCATGGCAGGAGGTAGAAGGGCAAGAGAGCACCCCCATGAAAGAGAGACAGGGAAGGGCAGGGAAGGGAGTGGGAGGGGGTGGGGGGGGAGAGAGAGAGAGAGAGAGAGAGAGAGACTGAACTTAGAGCCTCAAGCCTTTTTATAATTGGCATTAATACATTCATGAGGGTGGAGCCCTTATTACGTACATACCTCCCAGTAGGCCTCTCAACACTGTTGCACTGGGGATTCAGTTTTCAACACATGCTTTTCTGGGGACACATTCAAACCATAGCAATACCCTAATCCAATCCTGATCACTCTCCTTCCTTGCTGTCACTGCCCTAAGCTTAAATATTGAATACTTCTACTGAAAGAATTGAATTCCTTTCCCTTCATGTCTATTTCCGGCTAATGTACTTAGCCCCTTCTTTAAAATATTTACAGCACAAAGTTCACGCTACTCAATGTAACGAAGAAGGCACTCTGTGACCTGATCTCTACTTATCAGTATAGTTTATTTACCCACGAGTTCTTTCTACTAAATAATATTTCAGCAACAATAAACTGCTCACCTTACTCATGCTGGCCATGCTACTTCTCCTTTTCATGTATTTACTCTGCCCGGAGTAATTTTTTTTTTCAATACCCACACTACAACCATCCATCTCCTTCCTCTGGCTAAGTCTTAGCAACGTTTTAGACTTAACTCAGTTGTCGTCTCCTCCAAGAAGCCAAACATGATGCTTGCTGCCAATTTCCTAGTGTATATATAATGCCCAGTGGTTATTTCTGACACCAGCATATCATATACCAATAAATTATTTGTCTTTGTTTCTACCTCTTTCTTAAGAGTATAACTTTTAAGTTAGTTTTGATGTCTTCATCTATATGCTATGTGCACAGCATAATGCCTGAAACTAAGTTAGAGTTCAGTAATGCCTGATAAATATATTAGTAATTGAGTTCTTTTCTTAATTATTTGGACTAGTAACAGAGTTCCTCTGGCTTTAAGAAACTACCTTGCTCAACTGAATTGGCTACAAGAAATAAAGTATAAAGAACATGATCTAGAAAGCAAGAAATATATAATTAAACCACTTTTCAAAGATGAGTAATAAGAATTCAGGGGTATGGTAAGCAGGAGAAGAAAGAGAGGAGCAAGAGAAGAGTGAATAACATGATCAGAGGCCACAGTCTGGATCCTGGGAAGATAGGTCATCAGAAGGAACTCCCAGTGGCTTGACGGTGGATGTTTTTATAAGCAGACATGTCAGATCCCCAGTTTTAAGGATTTGATAGACAATATAAACTCACTATTTTAATTCTCTATGCTCCTTTTAGAAAATACTGACTATACAAACTTTTCAGGAGGTATGAGGAAATATTAAGATGAAGCAGTAAAGTAACATATACACTGCCTTTTATTTACCCCTTCCCAGACACTGATATTAAGGGAGCACCATTATATTAAGGAAAAGTGTAACCCAAAACCATGAAGTGGTGATTAGCTTGGAAGATATCAAGTGTGTCAAGGATCTAGAAATGACAAGGAAGTGCAGCAGTGATGACCCCACAAAAGTTTTGGCAAAAAATCTCCATAACCAAATATACTGGCAGGATTTTATCCTTTAAGAGTGAGCACTCTTTGTGGGTATTCTACCTGTGTCTTCTGCATGTGCTGGATTTTTCTCTTCCCTTCTCACTGCAACTTAGAATTTTCTCCTGTGTCCTCCTTTTCTCCTTCTACTCACACCTCACATATCTTCTTGCACAAAGCTGGGTCCAAGATGGTATCTCTGCTAGCAGGACTGGAAGAGGGCATGGGGAATGAGAAGTAAAAGATGGCCTAACAATGTGATTATTTTTTCATCTCCTTCAGTAATGGCCTACATACACACAAACACACACATACACACACACAGCTACTTAAACAAGGGAACACTATTCTATTGTATCTCGGTCCTAATCTCATATTTTTTCATTGCCTTCCATAGTCTACCTTACTTTCACTTTTAAACTACATACTCTTGTTTAGTGCATGCAATGAAATGTGCAGAAAGGTTGGTCAGTAGTATTACATTCAAATCCAATTGAATCTTCCATCAGCCTTTGGTGTACAGAGAAATTCAGCATGGGTGTGCACAATAGTCTGGCCTTTCATACATGCATATTCTAAAGAGTGAAAATATGTGAGAAAACTCAGTTTTCATATATATTTCTACCTTGTTACTATTAGCAAAATCACTTTTAAAAATTGGAAATGTCTCTGTGATAACTTCAGCCACAGAAGCTTGAATGGCAAAGGAGTCACTCTATTCTTCCAGGAAGGGAACTTGGCTGTGTTATAAAGACTGGTCTTTATAACACAAGAATGGTCACAAGAGAGAGAAGGGGGCAACCAGGCAGATATCTGAGAAAGAAGAAGTTTCCTAAGATCTCTCACACCTGTGAAGTTTCTGAGCTTTATGAGCTTCTACCACTGAAATTCTTCAACTTTCATTCTTGTCATCCTACTTAGGTTTCTCTTCATTCCAAGTTCGTTGATTAAACACTACTTATTTTGCACCTCTCTGCACTGTTGTGGGAACTGTGAGAACCATTGTGAACAGACTATAGTCTTGCCCTAAAATGTTTAGTATACTAGAAGAGATCAGTAAATAAACAATTAAATATGATGTTATAAGCACTGCCGTTGGGCTAAGCACAAAGGTTCTTGCCCTTCCCCTCCCGCTCCAGTAATAGGTGAGGCATTTATAAATAAAAGCCAGGCTCAATGGAACTTGTATCACAAAGCACCCAACAAAGCTTCCCAGAGAGAATTGTTGATTTTCATGCTGTACATTTATTGGAGTCATAAACACAACCGTTAATTTATTCTTGGTGACCTCCTCTAATCCTCTTACCCACCAAAAAGATGATTAGGAATAGAGGGTGAGTCATTTTGTCTGCACTGTGGAGGAGATGTGTTCCTGCCATCTAAAATGGAACTCAGACTTTTTCTCAGAAAAATTTTTTCTATATAAACTTTAGTTCTATACACTTATTTCAGATATATAAAAGGTTAAAGATGATTTTGAATATTGGTTTTTGAAACGGAAACATCACTTAATATAAAGAAAAGATATTCCAAGCTCCAGGCAAATGCTTTACAAGCTACTTATTATATCAACTTGTTATTAATGCAGATACTTACATATCTCAATTTTTCATATTAAGAAAACTAACAATGAGAATTACCAAAGATAGTAGACATTTTTTATATTCTTTTTCAAATTTTATTTTAGATTCAGGGGGCACATGTACAGGTTTCTTACAAGGGTATATTGCATGATGCTGAGGTTTGAGGTATGGAATCCCATCACACACAGGTTGTGAGCATAGTACACAATAGGTAGCTTCTCAACCCTTGGTCCCTTCCCTCCTTCTCTCCTCTGGTATTCCTTAGTGTTTATCGTTTCCACTTTTATGTCCATGTGTACCCAATGTTTAGCTTCCACTTATAAGAACATGTGGTATTTAGTTTTCTGTTCCCGCATTAATTCACTTGGGATAATATCCTCCAGCTGCATCCATTTTGCTGCAATGGGTGTGATTTTGTTCTTTTTTTATGGCTATATTCTATGGTGTATATAGCACATTTTCTTTATGCAAGACATTGGTGATAGACACTTGATTCTATGTATTTGCTCTTGTGAATAGTGCTGAAATGAACGTACAGATATTTTTGTCTTTCTAGTAGAACAATTTCTTTTTCTTTGGGTATATACACAGTAGTGGGATTGCTTGGTTGAATAGTAGTTCTATTTTTAGTTTTTTGAGAAATCTCCAAACTGCTTTTCATAGTGACTGAACTAATTTACCTTCTCACCAACATTGTAGAAGCATTCCTTTTCCTCTGCAGCCTTGCCAACATCTATTATTTTTTTGACATTTTAATAATAGACATTCTGACTGGTGTGTGATGGTATGTCATTGTGGTTTTGATTTACATGTCTATGATGATTAGTGATGATAAGCATTTTTTATATGTTTGTTTGCTGCTTGTATGTCCTCTTTCAAGAAGTGTCTGTTCATGTTCTTGGTCTACATTTAATGGGCTTGTTTTTTGCTTTTTGATTGTTTTATGTTCCTTATATAGTCTGGATATTAGGCCTTTGTTACTTTACACACATGGTTTGTGAAAATTTTCTCCCATTTTGTAGGATGTTTGTTTTCTCTGTTGGTAGCTTCTTTTGATATGCAGGAGCTCTTTAATTAGATCCCACTTCCAATTTTTGTTTTTGTTTCAGTTGCTTTTGAGGACTTAGCCATATATTTTTTTGCCAAGGTCAATATCCAGAATGGTATTTCCTAAGTTTTGTTCTAGGATTTTTAAATTTTGAGGTCTTACATTTAAGTGTTTAATCCATCCTGAGTTAATTTTTGTACATGGTGATAAGTAGGTTTCCAGTTTTATTCTTCTGCAAATCAATAGCCAATTATCTTAGCACTATTTATTGAACAGGGAGTAATTTCCCCATTGCCTATTTTTGTCAATTGTGTCAAAGATCCGATGGCTGTGGGTATGTGGCTTTATTTCTGGTTTCTTTGCTGTTCCATTGGTATATGTGTCTGTTTTTATACCAGTACCATACTGTTTTGGTTACTACAGCTTTGTAGCATAATTTCAAGTTGAGTAATGTGATGCCTCCACCTTTGTTATTTTTGCTTAGGATTAATTTAGTTATTCAGGCTCATCTTTGTTTTCATATAAATTTTAGAAGAGTTTTTTTTTTTTTTCTAATTCTGTAAAAACAGACACTGGTAGTTTGATAGAAATAGCATTGAATCTGTAATTGACTTTGGCCAGTATGGACATTTCAATAATATTGAATCTTGCAATCCATGGGCATGGAATGTTTTTCCATTTATTTGTCATTTTTGATTTCTTTCAGTGGTGTTTTGTCGTTCTTCTTGTAGAAATCTTTCACCTCCCTGGTAAGATGTATTCCAAGGTATTCTATTTTTGTGTGTGTGTCTGTTGTAAATGGGATTGCATTTTTTATTTGACGCTCAGCTTGAACATTATTGGTATATAGAAGTAGTACTAATTTTTGTACATTTCTTTTTGTAGCCTGAAACATTACTGACATAGCTTATCATTTCCAAGAGCCTTTTGGCAGAGTCTTTAGATTTTCTCTAGGTATAGAATCATATTGTGAGTGTAAAGAGATAGATTTCTTGTTTTACTATTTGGATGCCTTTTATGTATTTCTCTTGCCTGAATGGTCTGGCTAGGACTTCCAGTACTATGTTAAATAGCAGTGGTAAGATTGGGCATTCTTGTCTTGTTCCAGTTATCAAGTGGAATCATTCCAACTTTTGCTCATTCTGTATGGTGTTGGCTGTGGGTTTGTCATAGATGACCTTATTATTTTGATGTGTGTAACTTTGATGCCTAGTTTGTTAAAAAAAATTTTATTTATCATGAAGAGATGTTGGATTTTATTGAAAGCTTTTTCTATGTCTGTTGAGATTATCATATGGGTTTTGTTTTTGATTATTTCTATGTGTTGAATCACATTTATTGACTTGCGTATGTTGAGCCAACCTTTAATCTCAAGAATAAAGCTTACTTGATTGTGATGAATGAACTTTTTGATGTGCTACTGGGATTTGGTTTGCTAACATTTTTGGAGATGACTAGATTCATAGAAAATATATGAAAAGGGTAAAAGAAAAAATATGTTCCATTAATTACCTAAAGCTGGCTAGAGAAAATATTATTCATAGTTCATGACTCAGTATATCCTCATGGTGAAAACATTTAAGTCCCTGCAACTCTTCCTCATGTTGAGGAGAAAGTTAAGCCTTTGAAATGTGAGTGTAAAATAAAGAGAGGGAAAAGTCACATGAGTTTCTCTAAAAGACAGATCAGATGATTTTAAAAGAGATCACACAATCATAGAAAGATTGCTTGCTATTTATGAAAATTAACTATTGTTCATGCTGTTTCTCAGCTAGGGTTGTACTTGAGAAAGCTTTGCCTTTTCTTCTTTAAGCTCTGACATAGAAGTAGAAATCTCCTCAAGGTGACAGAGGTGACTCAATCTATCATCATGGGATTCAAAGTAAAGGCACAACTGCTAGGTTGAAATTAATGGTGGACTCATGTACAACTACTCTTAGAAATGAAGTCATCTATTCAACTAAGAGATCTGGATTTGCATTGATCAACCATTTCTCAGCACTATCTGTCTTGTCATCCTAATTTTTAATTATTTATTTATTTATTTATTTTGTGATTCTGTTTTAAATGACTTATCTAAGATTGAAGGGGATTTGACTACAGAGTGAAGGAAATTCTGGGAGAACAAAGCATGAGGATATGCCTTACTGTACCCATTACTATTATAAATGCAGATTGATCTTTCTGCCTAAGGAGAAAATAATAAGGTTAAAGGAATACCTCCCTAGACTCCGAGTTCTTTTAGAGAATGAAGCATTCACAAGTAACTCAGAAGAAATAATACATGAAGAAATACATGTTGTAAATAATCCTGTTTTCCTGGTTTTGTCTACTCAGCACGCTAGAATCTCTTCTCTGAATGTCAGGTATGGTCCAGATATATACAGAACAGCAATAAAAGTTTTTTTTGTTTTTTTAAACTTAAAACTTTAGGGAGACAACAAGAAATTAGCTGAAAATATCTGAACTCATAGTCTGAAATAAGATCTATGTAATTACTTACGTACACAAAAACTTATAGTACAAAATGCTTTCTGATATTTTTTTCCATTCTCTTCATTAATAAACTACGAATGGCTCTTAAATAGTATGGTTGATACCCTGCTTTGTTAGAACAATTTTGTTTAGTCAAATAGTAGTGATCTTTTTTTTTTTTTTGTCATTTCTATATTTGCGTTCCCAGAATTCCTTCTCCTTTTTTGACAATGACTTCTACTTTTGATGAGCCACCCCTCTCTCACTTAGACAATGTCATTCAAGTGGGACTAACTTTAACCTCTTATTTCAAGGTTGCTGAGATAATCTGGACATGAGCTATCAGAGCATGGCATCTCCTGGCTACCAGCGTCATTCTTGGGCCTTTTATTAGAATCATCAGGAAGGGGGCACTCTCCTTCTTCAAGTAACATGTTAGCCCGGAGCCTCGGGGAGTCATATTGGATACCAGATGGAGAGAGCCTGCTGAGCAAATTTGAGGAGAGAGTGAGGCCTGAAAAACACCATTTGGCCAGAAGCCTGATGTACTGCTAGATTTTTTTCAGAAGTAAATAAATGTTATTTGTTTTTAATATAAACTAGCAGAGTTGGATTTTGTAATTTGAATCTGAAAGAGTCACGATTACAACATGGTATGAGGCAGACATAGTTATCTTCATTTAACTGTATTTTGAGTAGTTTCAATAACTCAGTAAGAAGTATGGAACTAGGTATTGGCTTAGGCCAAATTATAACTTTTTTGAAATCATAACTGTGATTTTTGTTCTGCTCAGAAACACATATCTGCTAAGCTATGATGAGCTTTTTGATATTTCTGACTGCTACTTCAGCTGACGTATAAGAGAATATTTCTATAACATAACACTTTTGCTATAATTAATTTTGGTACTTTATCATGCCACTTCTGTTTAAAATTAGTGGAGGTCCTAGTCAGTAGAATAAGGCAAGAAAACACAAATACAAGGCATAAAGGAACTCTCTTGTGGCAAGAAGAAACTCTCTTTATTAACAGATGACATGATCATGTATGCAGAATGCTGTAAGGAAGAAAAAGCTGATGAATAAGTAAGAAAAAGCTGATGAATAAGTTAGAAAAAGTTGCAGAAAACAAAGGTATTTTATCGACTTTTTTTTTTCACAGACTAGTAACACACAATTAGAGAATGACATTAATGACAATTTACAATCACATTAAACAATACCAAAGTACTTAGGGATATTTAGTAAAATATATGAGACTTGTACAATAAAAGCTACAAAATATGCTGAAAGAAATTAAGACCTTCACAAATGGGGACATATACCATGCCCATGTATTAGAAGACTAAATATTATTGAGATCTCAATTCCTTTCAAATTGTTGTGTACATTTATTATAATGTCAATCAAATTCCCAGCAGGCTTTTTCTGCAGACATTAACAAATTATATCTAAAATGTTTTGGGGAATACAGAGACCTAGAATAGCTGAAATAATTTTAATTTGATAAAAGAGGAAAGAATGTAGAGGACTTACACTACCTGTTTTCAAGATTTACTGTAAAACTATAGCAGTTAAAACATCATGTTACTGGCATAGAAATAGACATGTAAATCAACAGAACAGAGTCCAGACATAAACCAACTCATACACAATCAATTGATTTTTGACAAAGGCACCACAGTAATTCAATGTGTAAAGGATAGTCATTACAAGAAATGTTACTGAAAGAACCACTTATGTACATGGGAAAAAGTGATTTATGATGTTTACCTTACAGTTTATCCAAAAGATTAACTTGAAATGGAGCATGGTCCTAAATATAAAAACTAAAACTCATGCACTTCTGGTTTGTTCACTACACATTGTACCAAAATATAGCTCTGTAACACATAAGTACGTAGAATCATAATATGCAAACTAAAAATGACAAAAAAATTAACTTAAAAACTTTAAAATGAAGAAAAAAGTAAAAAATTGGAGACTATTGGCCTGGAGATTTAAAATTTAAAAACAGAAACATAAAAATGTTAAAACTATAAAACATCAAGAAAAAATTCATTGAAAAGAAAAACACTCTACAATTTTAGGAGAACACTTCTTAAATGACACAAAAAACATAAAAGACAAAAATGATGCAAACTGGACTCCATCAAAAGTAAAAATATCTTCACTTTGAAAGACACCATTAGGTAAATGAAAAGACAAGTCTCATACTGAGAGGAAGTATTTTTGGTAATCATGGCCCTAATATACATTGAAAGACCTTCCTGTATAGTCTTTGAAAGTAGTTCTTTTCACTCCTTCCAACAGAGTAGTCAGGTCTTAATGCCTAAGTTATGGGCTCTCTTTCACTTCTGGTATCCAAAAAGTAGTAAAGTGATGTTTTATGTTTTAGGGCAAAAAAATAAATAAATAAAAATAAATAAAATAAAATAAATAAATAAATAAATAAAAGTTGAGAAGTGGTATCTTAAAGGCATATCTTAATCAGTCTTTCCTTACAAAAGTCTAGGTCAGTTGAAGAAAAAGCAAAACTTAGCTTGATAGTCCAAAAGTTATACACATGCTTCTGAGGTTTAGGTTCTGGCTTTAACGTAGGTTAGAGAACCTCTTAGTACAAGACTGGCAAAGAAGGGATGGAAGCTCCAATGTGTTAACACATATTTTAGTGTCCTACACAAACAATGGTATAAATCCAGGTAAGCATAATTCCTTCTTCTGGAGAAATAACAGAATGGAGGGGAAAAAAAGAGAAGAGGCAAGCATGTTCATTAGTTTCCAGGAATAATCAAGAGCAATTTACGCAGCCACAGAGGCTTGGGACCCACTTACAACCCTAGGCAAGAGAAAATGACCAATATTAAATTTTCACCAACCTTGAAAAGTGATTATGCAATGAGAATTTAATGTGATTTAGAAAAATAACTTTGTCTCTTACACTAAAAATGTTAAGGAAAATATTAAAATCTTGCCATTCTTCAAGAAAATTTTCACAAAGTATTAACTGTCATCATTTTTAAAAATTACTTTATTGAGATTTAATACAGAAGCTGTACATATTTAATGTATGCAACCTGATGAATTTGGGAATACATACAGTTACACATAATAGTGTGGATATGTTCTAAGAAATGTGTTGTTAGGTGATTTTGTCATTATATGAACATTGTAGAGTGTACTTATATGAACCTGGACAGTATAGTCTACCACATATGTAGGCTATATGGTATAACCTATTGCTGCTAGGCTACACATCTGTACAGCATGTTACCATATGGAATACTACCGGCAACTATAAAACATGGTAAGTCTTTGCATATCTAATCATAATAAGGTAAAGTAAATAATTATAAAATATTTAAAATGGTACAACTGTTTAGTATACCTACCATGAATGGAGCTTGCAGGACTAGAAGTTTCTCTGAGTCAGTGAATGAAGAGGGAGTAATATGAAGGCCTAGGAGAATACTGTATACTACTCTACACTTTATAAACACCATACACCCAAGGGCTACACTCAATTTATTTTAAAATTTCTATCTTTAATAATAAATTAATCTAGCTTACTGTTGCTTTTTTACTTTATACATATTTTATTTTTTAACTTGACTTTTTTGAAATAGTACATTTTAAAACAGCTTTTGTGAATCTGTACAAAAATATTTTTGTTTATATTCTTATTCTATAAGAATTTTTCTATTTGTAAATTTTCAGATTTTTTTTTTTACTCTAAACTTTTTTGTTAAAAACTAAGATGCAAACATATACATTAACCTAGACCCACATAGGGTAAGGATCGTCAAAATGTCACTAGGTTGTAAAGCATTTTTCAGATTTATTATAATCTTACAGGACCACTGTTGTATATGCCATCTATTGTTGACCAAAACACCATTATTCAGCTGACTTTATACATGTTGAAACCATCACAATCTATGCCATAAATATATTCATCACATGACAGAGTTTCTTCCCACTTGCTCTATTTATTATTATTATTTTTATTTGTAATAAGAACACAACATAGCAAAATCCATGGATGCTCAAGTCCTGCAGTGGGCCCTGCAGAACCCTCAGATACAAAAAGTCAGCCCTTCATATCTATTTCTGCGTGCCATGAATAATACTGTATTTTGGATCAGGGATTTGTTGAATCTGTGGATGCAGAACTCATGAATATGGAAGGCAGACCGGATGTACCATTTTCTTTATCCACACATCAGTTGATGGACACGGGTTGCTTTCATGTCTTGTCTATTGCAAGTAATGCTGCACTGAACATGGGAGAGCAGGTAACTCCTTAAGCTCCTGTTTTTGATTCCTCTGGATATGTACCCAGACAAGGGATTGTGGGATCATATGGTAATTTTATTTTTAAAAAAAATTTTGAGGAAACTCCATACTGCAACAATTTACATTCCCACCAACAGTGTTCCCTTTGCTCTATATTCTTGCCAACACACTTCTTTCATTTTGCTTTGGTTTTGGTTTTGGTTGTTTGTTTTTGATAATAGCCATTCTAGCAGGTATCAGGTCATAGCTCATGTAGTTTTGACTTTTATTTCCCTGATGTTAGTGATGTTGATGACCTTTTCCTATACCTGTGGGTCAATTGTATGACTTTTGAGAAATGTCTATAAGTTCCTTTGCACATTTTAAAATCAGATTATTTATTTTGCTATTGAATTGTAGGGGTTCCTTATATTTTGGATAATAACTCTTTATCAAATATATGGTCTGGAAATATTTTCTTCCATTCCATAGTTTGCCTTTTCATTTTGTTGATTGTTTTCTTCACCATGAAGAAGATTTAGAGTTCCATGCAACCACGGTTGTCTGTTTTTGTTTCGTTGTCTGTGCTTTTGGTGTCATGTCCAAGAAGTCATTGCCAAACCCAGTGTCAAGAATCCTCTATCCTATGTTTTCTACTAGAAGTTGTATAGTTTCAGGTCTTATGTTTAAGTCCCTGTTCCACTTTGAGTTGATTTTTGTATCTGGTGTAATGACCTAATTTTATTCTTCTGCATATGGATACCCAATTTTCCCAGCACCATTTATTGAAGAGGCTTTCCTTCCCCCTTGTGTATTCATGGCATTCTTGTCAAACATTAGTTGAATTTTTGTGCATGACTTCATTTCTGGCACTTTATCCTGCTCCACTGGTCTGTATGTCTGTTTCTATGCTAGTACTACACCGTTTTGATTACTGTAGCTTTCTACTAAGTTTTAAGATCAGGAAGTGTGATGTCTCCAGCTTTGTTTTTTCTCAAAATTGCTTTGCTGATTCATGGTCTTTGTGGTTTCAGATGAACTTTAAGATTTTTTTCTATTGCTGTAAAAGTTGCCATTGGGATTTTGATAGTGATTACATTGAACCTGTAAATTGCTTTGGGAATTATGGATATTTTAACAGTATTAATTCTTCCAATCCATGAAGATAGAATATGTTTCCATTTATTTGTATCTACTTTAATTTCTTTTATAAACGTTTTATACATTTTAGTATATAGGCCTTTCACCTCCACATTTAAATCAATTCCTATTTTATTAATTTTGATGCTATTTTAAATACCATTGTTTTTGTATTTTCCTTTTCAGATTGCTTATTGTTAGTGCATAGAAACATGACTGAGTTATTATTTTGATCTTGAGTCCTACAACTTTACTAAATTCTAACAAGTTTTTTTGTGGGGAATCTTTAGGGTTTTCTATATATAATATATAATCTGAAAATAGAGAAAATTTTTGTTCCTTCTGTCTAATTTGGTTGCCTTTTATTTCTTTTTCTTGCCTAATTGCTCTATGACTTTTAGTATTATGACAAACAGAAGTGGTGAGAGTCAGTATTTTTGCCTTGTACCAGATCTTATAAGAAAAAGTTTTAAGTTTCTCACCTTTAAGTGTGATGTTAGGTGGGGGCTTTTCATTTGCAGCCTTTATGATTTTCAATTAAATTTTTCTATACCTAATTTATTGAGGTTGTTTCATCATATAAGAATGTTGAATTTTGTCAAATGGTTTTTTCTGCATCTCTAGATGATCATAGAATTTTATTCTTTATTCTTTTAATGTAGTGTATCATTTTTATTAATTTGTATATGATGAACCATCCTTGCATCCCAGGGATAACTTCCATTTGGTCATGACATATGATCTTTTTAATATACTATTATATTTGGTTTGTTAATATTTTGCCGTGGATTTTTGCATCCCTTTTCATCAGTGATATTGGCCCCTAGTTTTCTTTCCTTGTGATATCCTTGTCTGATGTTGTTATGGTAATGTTGACCTCATGAATTTGGATGGTTTCCTCTTCTGTTTTTTGGAAGAGTTTAAGATGGATTGGAGTAAATGTTTTTGAAATGTTTGGCAGAATTTAAATGTAAAGTCATCTGAACCTAGTCTTTTCTTTATTGGGAGGTTTGTGATTATGTACTCAATCTCTTCTCTTTTCATTGGTCTGTTCAGTTCCACATTACTTCTTGATTTAGTCTTACTAGGTTGTAGGTTTCTAGGAATTTATCTATTTCTTCAAAGTTTTTCATTTGTTGGTGTATAATTATTCATAAGAGTCCCTCCTGATCTTTTTTATTTGTCATTGGTCATAATGACTCCCATTCAATTTCTGATTCTGTTTGAGTCTATACTCTTTTCCTTAGTCTAAGTATTTTGTCAATTTTGTTTATCTTTTCAAGAAACAGACTCTTAGTTTTATGCATGTTTTTCTATTGTCATTCT
This sequence comes from Mandrillus leucophaeus, assembly GCF_000951045.1. Classification (NCBI taxonomy): domain Eukaryota; kingdom Metazoa; phylum Chordata; class Mammalia; order Primates; family Cercopithecidae; genus Mandrillus; species Mandrillus leucophaeus. The sequence continues at coordinate 2,402,892 of NW_012103166.1, read as the reverse complement.
TACTTTCATTTTATTTATTTCTGCTCTAATTTTTGTTATTTCATATCTTCTGCTAACTTTGGACTTTGTATGCTCTACATTTTCTAGGTTTTTTTAGCTGTAATATTAGGTTGTTTATTTGAGGTCTTTCTTCTTTCATGGAGGCACTTGTCAGTTTAAACTTCTTTTAATATGGATTTTGAAGTTTTGGCATGATGGGTCTTATTTTTATTTGTCTCAGGACATATTCAATTTTCCTTTTGATTTCTTCTATCATCCAGTGGCTGTTCAAGTGTGTTGTATAATTTCCAAGAATCTGTGAAGTTTTTCACTCTATTTTTGTTACTCATTTTCATTTTAATTTTAATGTGGTCAGAAAAGTGACTTGAAATTATTCAAACTTTCTTCAGCATATTAAAGCTTGCTTTGTAACCCATGTGTAATCCATCTTGGAGTGTTACATGTGCACTTGAGAAGAATGTATATTTTGCTTCCATTGGGTGGAATGTTCTGTATATATTGTCTGTTAGGTTCATTTGATCTGAAGTGTTGTAACATCTTGCTGTCTTCTTATTGACTTTCTGTCTGGATCTGTATGTTATTATAGGTAAAGTATTAAAGCTTCCCACTATTATCTTATGGATAAACTTTTATCCCTTTAGATATGTCAATATTTGCATATTTACATCCTCTGATGTTGGCAATACACATATATGTGTATATATACACATAAACACATATATATGAACACACAAAATAATTCATGTATGTTCCCATGAATTTATTATTATTATGTAATGATCTTTTGTGTCTCTGGTGAACAGTTTTCTTATAATTCTACTTTTCTGACATGCCTATAGCCAGTCTGATCTGCTTAGGTTATCATTTACATGAAATATTTCTGCATTCCCTCACTTTCAGCTGATGTGTATCTTTTTTTTTTTTTTTTTTTTAGATAGAGTCTTGCTCTGTCACCAGCCTGGAGTGCAGTGGCGCCATCTCAGCTCACTGCAACCTGTGCCTCCGGGGTTCAAGGGATTCTCCTGCCTTAGCCTCCCAAGTAGCTGGGATTACAGGTGCGTGCCACCACACCCAGTTAACTTTTGTACTTTTAGTAGAGACAGATTTCACCATGGTGGCCAGGATTGTCTCCATCTCTTGACCTTGTGATCTGCCCACCTCGGCCTCTCAAAGTGCTGGGATTACAGGTGTGAGCTACCACGCCTGGCCAAGATGTGTATCTTTAAATCTAAGTGTGTCTCTTGTAGATAGCATAGAGTTGGATTTTATCATTTTCTTAATTTAGCCACTATATTATTTTTATTGGTGAGATTAAAAAATTTACATTTAAAGTAACAATTCATACTATTGTCGTTTGGTTGTTTTCTGTCTTGTAGTTCTTTTGTTCCCCTCTTATTGTCATTTTATGTAATATAATCACTTTTTGTAGTGACATACTTTGATTCTTTTCTTTTGTATCTGTATCTACTATATGTTTTTTCATTGTAGTTACCATGAAACTTATGTAAAATTTTAATATTTATAACAGTTTATTTAAGCTGATAGCAGCAACTTAGAGCATATACACAAACTACACTCTTAGTCCTCCACACACACTTTATGCTATTGATGGGTTTACTTCTTTTTATATTGTGTATCCATCAACACATTTTTAGTTACAGTTATTTTAATTCCCCTTTTAATTTTATGGTATAATTAAAAGGGATTTCTGGACCACCATTATAGTAATAATTATATTATAACATTATTCAATATATAAAACTCTATATGTTTACTTTTATCAGTGAGGTTTATACTCTCATATGTTTTCATGTTGCTTTTTTTTTTTTTTGGTACTGTATTTTAACTTGAAAAACTTCCTTTATCACTTCTTCAAAGGCAAGTATAGTTGTAATGAACTTCCTCCATTTTTGTTTGTTTGGAAAAGTCTTTATCTCTCCTTTATTTTTAAAGGACAGTTTTTGCCAGGTATACTATTCTTCATTGAAAGATTTTCTTTTTTTTTTTTTTCCTTTTATAGTACTTTGAATATATCATTCTACTTTTTTCTGGCCTGGCATGTTTCTGCTGAGAAATCTGCTGATGATCTCATTGGATTTCCTCTGTATGTGACAAGTTGCTATTCTCTTGCTGCTTCCAAAATTCTCTCTTCATCTTTGACTTTTGACAATTTTATATGTCTCAGTAGATCTCTTTACATTTAATCTACTTTGGGTCCTTTGGATTCCATAAATATTTATGTCTATTTGTCTCCCCAGTTTTGAAAAAAGTTCAGCTACTATTTCTTTAAATACATTTTTTGCTAATTTTTTTTCTCCTTCTTGGAATTTCATAATTGTATATTGGCTCACATGATGATGTCCCATAAGTCCCATCAGCTTTATTCACTCTTTACTATCCTTTTACCCTCATTGTTTTTCTGCCAAGGTGATTTCAAGTGGCATATATTTGGGTTTACTGATGATTTTGTTCAACTGATTCTGCTGTTGAAGCTAAACCTCTCTATTAAACTATTATTTTATTGTCATTGTTTTTCTGCCCAGATTATTTCAGCTGGCCTATATTTGGGTTTACTGATGATTCTGTTCAACTGATTCTGCTGTTGAAGCTCTCTATTAAAGCTCTCTATTGAACTATTTATTTTATTGTCATTGTTTTTCTGCCCAGATGATTTCAGGTGGCCTATATTTAGGTTTACTGGTGATTTTGTTCAACTGATTCTGCTGTTGAAGCTTTCTATTAAATTTTTCAGTTCAGTCATTATGTTCTTCAGATCTAATATTTTTTATGGTTGCTGTCTCTTTGTTGAACTTCTAATTTTGTTCATGTATTATTTTCTTGATATTTTGAAGTTGTCTGTCTGCATTTTCTTGCATCTCATCGAGCTTCTTTAAAGGGATTATTTTGAATTTTTTTTTCCTTTCTGTCAGGAAGTTTATAGGTTTCTATTTCTTTAGGGTTGACTACTGGAGTTTTATCTTATTTAACTTTGGTGGCATCATGATTCCCTGATTACTCATGATCTGGGTCTCCACATTAGAGGGGAGATGTGGGTAATGTGAAGCTGTTCTTCTTACTCTTTTCAACATATCTCATCTCTCTTTCTGTGCTCTAATAGAGCACTATGACCTCTTATTGAGTTCCAAAGCTTTCTTGTAGATATTTTTATCCTTACATGGTCATTAATTTGTGTTTTGTGGAGGCATGGGGGCTGGAAATTCTTACTTTGACTTCTTGCTGATGTTACTCCTGTAATCATTTTAAAATTCAATCTGAACATTACCTTTTTGTATAAAACATCTCAATAACTTTAAGACAATTACAAACATCCATAGTTTGGTTACAGTAGGTAGCCATGACCAGAGAGGAGAGGCCCTCCAACCCCACCACCAGGAATGTCAGGCAACCATCATGTGATGGTCAGGCTGTTATTAAACTGTCTCTCTAAAATAATAATTGTCCACAGTCAGTACCAGGGAAAGGCAGCCTCCCAATCAATAGAAAAAACTTGAAACATGATCAGCAGCTTCCTGATAAGATCTCATGAGTTGGGCAAGTTGGCTCAAGCATGTGCACTAAGAGGCTAAATGGTGGACTTTAACTGGTATATGCCCTTCTAGGAACATTCAACGGGGAAGAGAAGAATGTGGCAAGGAAGCACATGTACAACTCCAGTAAACACACTGTGCATGTGCCCCCTCCTAAGCGCTAGCAGGCCACCACACATGCAGAAAGTCCACCTCAAGGGAAGAATTGTGGGAAAATAAATGCAAGATTCCAGAGGCATGTCAACACATAAAACCCAAAGTCAAAGGTCAAGTCACATACTTGTCCTCAAGTTGCCTGCTGGCCCTCTTCCAAGTGTACTTTACTTTTCTTCATTCCTGTCCTAAAACGTTTCAATAAACTTTCCCTTCTGCTCTAAAACTTGCCTTGGTTTCTCACTCTGCCTTCTGCCCCTCAGCTGAATTCTTTCTTCTAAGGAGGCAACAATTGAGCTTGCAGCAGATGTGTACAAACTGACCCCTAACAGTTTGACTAAAACACCTTACATGATCTGGCACTTATTTATTTCCCTATGCTTATTCATAATCTTCTTTCACTTGATTTCAGTCCTTTAAAGCATAGCATCTTTTAAAAATTTCTTTATATACGTCATATTTTTTCTGCCTTAAGGAGATCTTACATTATGTTGCTCGCATCTGGAGAGTTTCCTACTTCCCCCTTCTTTATCAACTTAACTTCCAAGTTGTCCTTCAGTCTTCAGCTTATAGTCATTTATTTAAAGAATCCCAAGGTATGGCATATTGTACATCCTCAACAAATTCTAGTAAATCAATGAATAAATAGATAAATAAAATTTTCCTCCACATTTTCTAGTTTTGATTAAATACTTCTGATATTTACTCTCATTGTAGTTTATATTTTTTATGATTATTACCATGATAATTAGTTGTGAAATGAGCTGTTTAATGTATACATCTCTTGCTTTATTATGAGCTCTATGATTGTAGGGGCCATGTTGGTGTTATTCATGATATTATTCCCAGTTTGAGTAAATATTTGTCCAATGAAATATATCAAACATAGAATGGAGATAAAGCTTTCATAATAAAGGCTCTAACATGGCATATAGCAACAATTCGACAAACATGGAAAAACTCCAAGAATCCAGAGATTTTCTAAAAGTGTTAGAAATTTTACCAATAGCAGAACACTGATACATTTTTAATGTAATTTTTTTTTTTTTTTTTTTTTTTTGAGACAGAGTCTTGCTCTGTCACCCAGACTGGAGTGCAATGGCGCAATCTCAGCTCACTACAACCTCTGCCTCCCAGGTTCAAGTGATTCTCCTGCCTCAGCCTCCTGAGTAGCTATGACTCCAAGCATGTGCCACCATGCCCAGCTAATATTTTGTATTATTAGTAGAGATGGGGTTTCACCGTATCAGCCAGGATGGTCTTGATCTCCTGACCTCATGATCTACCCGCCTCGGCCTCCCAAAGTGCTGGGAATACAGGCGTGAGCCACCGTGCCTGGCCGATGTAACTTTTAAAATAATTTATCATATCAAAATATAGCACATGGTAGTAATAATAATGGTTATGTGAACCTAATTACGTCTTATTTAAACATTGAAATCTGGTTGTTGAAGTAGAAGCTGTACGAATCATAGATGAGAATGGACATGTCAGGACTTAATCTTTTTTTCTGCTCGAATGTGTTGAATATCCTTCATGTAATGGGATGTGTTAATTGAGGACTTTTCCTTCTGACTGAAGCCTCATTAGTGAGAATAACAGATGACAACATAGGTGCTAGACATATTTACAGGACTTGGTACAGCAGCAAAATTGGTTTTCTGACCTTACCCCTTAACCTCCAGACTATTAAAAAAAAAAAAAAAAAAAGCCAAAGACTGACGGGAGAATAGTTTTGAAATTTGTGTGTGTGTTTGTTAAAAAGTTGTGATTCTGTGCATTTTTTCTCTCAAGCCAAATGAGGAAATCTTAGAAACAACATAAAGTGAGTATGTTGGCCCGAAGCAAGACCTGACACTTGACCCCCTTAGTGGAAACCTATTGAGCAAATAGAAACCTGTACACTTGCTTTATATGAAACCAAAATAAATAAGAAAAATATTCACAGAAATCATCAATCTATCTGCCCAGGAGTTTAATGGTAGGGTGCAATAAGTTGATGCTCTTGCCTGGGATGGCAAAATATGGCTGGCTGGACCTGTCTAAGGAAGAAAAGTGGAGAAAAAGGGCCACAATCAGAAAAACTAGCACTTAGAGAATTGAGTGCAGCAAAGTGTTTTCATTTATGCCTCTGACAACGGCCATGTTGCAATCATCTTGTAAACTTCCTCCCAAGCTCCACAACAAGAAGATATAGCCTACTATGACAATACAGCCTGAAGAGAACAGTCTGGCCCCGCTGATTCCCCCAAACTGAAGCCAAATGGAAGTAAAAAATGATATATTCATGTGATATCAAATATTGCCTAGGAAGAGTAATGAACTCATAAAAGCACTCCAAGAGAGAAGCAGCATTTGGACATTTGCACTAGAGAGGGAATCAATAGCGGATCTTAACAGCACCAGTCAAGTAAGACCCTTTCTTTTCTCCTTCCTTCTGCTGCTATCCTGGAGTAAAAGGAGCTTAATAAGTAGTAGGAGTTTTGAAAGAACAAGATCTAGAAATATATGCGAAGACACCACAGACATTTTCTGTCAAGGCTTCTGAGTCTATGTGAAACTTAAAATGAGAAGAGAGAAACTTTGAATTAAGAGAGTTAAGCTTTGTATTAGAATGACTAATCCCTTTGTAACATGAAAATTTTATTTTTAACCGATAAAAGTGACTGAGAAAACTATGATATTTTTTCACTATATCATAGACAAGTCTGGAATACAGTTCTAACTGGGCTTGACTGAAGTAATTCTCTGATAACACTCTACGCAATATAGCTGGTTAAATAAACAAATTACATGATTCTGAAGGAATTTTCCTCTTTGTGATGCTACATTCTTCAAGCTAGGAAGCAGACATGCAAAATAGGCACTGTCAGTCTCAGATGCCGTGTGTGTGTGTGTGTGTGTGTGTGTGTGTGTGTGTAATTGAAAACTAATGGTGGAAAGACAAGGTTCTGAGAAGAATTCATTTGGGTAAAGGGGGCACAAGAGACAACTTTCAGAGGCAACAGTGGCTAACTTCACAGAAGAAAGATCCAATTCTCAGTATCAGGTGTATAAGCTCATTCAGTGTGTGTGCCTAACAGGGCTGGTATGATATTTTTCCCCATTGGAAGAGCACAAGATAATTATTTATGTCTACCTCACTTCTAAACATAATGATCTTATTCTAGAGAGACTGTAAAGTATCTAATATCCTTTAACAAATTTTCTGCTTATATTAAAAAGAGCTGGTTTCCATGGCTTTTCACTAAGAATTCTGATAAACACAGAGGGAAATGCAGGGATTATTTAAATGTCTGTGCTATATTTTGCAAAGAAAATACTGTGTATATCGTATATTTATGGTCCTAGGGCCAGAAACTTTAAAAGGGGAAATGATTCAAGAGAATCTATTGGACCCCTGAAACTAATTTAATAACTATAATAAAAATTGAAAGGAAACAATGATGTCAGTACTAGAAGAGATGTATGTAAACTTGATCACTATGAGAAATCAAATTGATTAGGAGCACGTAGTTTTTCCTCCAAAACAGAAATGCTAGATAAGGAAAAAGACAAATAAAAATATTCCTAAGAGAGAGGGGAGTAGAAGGAAAGAAGGAAGGGTTGGGGAGGGGATAAGGGAGAAAGAAAGAAACCCAAGAGGCAGAGAAAAAACAGAACTCAAAGCCAAAGTAAGGAATAGAAGCAACCCATGGTGGTAGCAGAAACAGATTTTTGTCTGACAGGTTTTATTTTTTTCAATGCTGCCAGAAGCTGAGTGTAGTAGAACTGCACATGAGAGTAATATCTCAGACAGTTTGGCAGAAGACATAAGACTCTTGGATCAGAAACTCCTGGGTGAGAGACATGGCATAGCAAGTAGCATGATAGTAATGTTTGCATTGATTCTCCTTGCCTCCCAAGTACCATGTGTATAATGTGGAGGCACATTCCAGTGGATCTTCTATGAACGATGAATTAGAATCACAGCAATGGAACCCTGAACACAGGAAACCTCCAATTTAGTAAGGGGCTGCTACCATACTTTCCCAGGCTTTGCCCTGATGGAGAATATTCTCTTTGTTATCCATCCAGGAAACAATCCGTCCTTTTCCTAGGCAAAAGATACTATTTGTATTATTCATGCCTGTTTGTTATTAAAAACATGCACACATGCACATAGGAAGACAGTTTGTAACAACACTAGCCATGTTTCTTTTCAGAAAACATGTAGAAGCACAATATAAAGAATTTTCTCCCAATCATATCAGAAGTCACAAAAGACTAGATACATCTCACTAGAGTCACTGGAGAGAGATGCCTTGGCCATCTCTCTCACTATGAGGTCAGTGTCAACACACAAAAAATTGGCAACTATAAAACCTCTGCCCACTGGTCCAGAAATGCAGGATAGAACTGATTATCATCCACCACAAAGATTAGATAAAAGGAGGTACACAAGGGAAACTGAAACTCTAATTAGATTAGACATAGCTAAAGAGAGAATTAGGGAATCAGAAGATATAAGCTAGGAGAAAGTAGCAAAGAAGATTTAATAATGAAAAGTGCAGCAGGAAACTCAGGATAAAATATAAAAATCTACATAAATAATATAAATCTAAAGGGGAAAAAATAGAACCAATGGAAAATAGGCAATATGTAAAGAGGAAATAACAGAAATTTTCGTATAAAGACAGGTATCTTCACTTTTAAAAAGAAAAACTAAATCTTTAGCTTGATAATTTTATAATGAAACTGTGGAATATTAAAGATAAAGAGAAAATCTTGAATAATGTGAGATAATATAATAATCTCTAGAATCCTCTAGAATTTAGAGATTACTATTTAAAAGCTTCAAATTGCTGGGATAAAAAAACTTTTCACCTAGAATTCTATATCCATCCAAACTAAAAAAGAAAAAAGAAAATGAAGAATAAGAATGTTACTTACTCATAAACTATCACTGAGAGGTTTACTTTAGCAACAGAAGAATTGAAATCTGAATAAAGAGTGAAACATGAAAAGCAATGGTAAACAAACAACTCAATAAATTAGCTTGGTAAACCTGTTAACTATGAAAACAAAACAGGCTGCGCATGGTGGCTCACACCTGTAATCCCAGTACTTTGGGACCCTGAGGCAGGTGGATCACCTGAGGTCAGGAGTTTGAGACCAGTGTGGCCAACATGGTGAAACCGTGTCTCTACTAAAAATACAAAAAAAAAAAATTAGCTGGACATGGTGGCAGGTACATGTAATCTCAGCTACTTGGAAGACTGAAACAGGAGAATTGCTTGAACCTAGGGGTGGAAGTTGTAGTGAGCCGAGATCATGCCACTACACTCCAGCTTGGGCAACAGAGTGAGACTCTGTCTCAAAAAAAAAAAACCGAAAACCTAATTTTGTTGGTTTTCATGACAATATTGAATGAAATTACTCAACAAACACATGGGTGATATAGCGGAACTTAGAGTTTACAGCTAAAATATTTGAAGTTCCTTTACTTGGTAGGATGGAGGATAGAAATATTGATAATTTATTATTCTTGTATGTAAGTTCCAAACAATAGTTGGTTGGTTTATTTGTATCCTGCAGTAACTACAGCACCTAAAATGATCTCTGCCATGTATTTTGTTTGTTTTGTTTAGTAATGACTGTGGCTTCATACATTTTTGCTTTGTTTTTCCCTTTTTTGCAGATAAACTTTTTAACTTACGCCAGTTTTAGGTTTGCAGGACTATTACAAAGATATTGCAAACAGTTTCTATATATCCCACACCCGGTTCCTCTATTATTAACATCTTACCTTAATGTAATACATTTGTTACACATAATGTGTAAATATTGATACATCATTAGTTAGTAAAGTCCATACTTACTTCAATTTCCTTGGTTTTCTCCTATTCTTTTTTTTCTCTTCCAGTATCCCACTTAGTTTACCACATGAAATTTAGTTTTCAGCTTTTCTTAGGTTCCTCTTGGTTGTGACAATTTTGCACAATTTTCTTGTTTCTAATAATCTTTTCAAAACTTCTGTTTTGAAAAGAATTGGTCAGGTAGTTTTTGTAGAACATCTTCCAATTAGAATTTGCCTCTTGTCTTGCTCCTGATTCGACTAGAGTGATATGTTTGGTTGACAAAGACCACAGAAGAAAAGTGCCATTCTTATCACATCATATCAAGAGTATGATGGTATAGGACTTGTTACTAACCTTGATCACCAGGTAGTGTTTGTCAATTTCTTTCCCTGTAAAGTTGTTTTCTCCCTTTTCATGCTGTACTCTTTTTTAAGGAAAGTTGTTATGCACAGCCCACATTTTAGAAGTAGGGTTGTTTATAACTTCAGTTTCATAAAAGATATACCTCCTCATTTAAAAAATTTTTAATATAGAAGAATATAAAGGGGAAAGTAAATGTAACAGTTTTAAATGCAATGAGTATTTTGGAAAATATCATTTTATACATGTCTATATTCATACACAAATACATATACACAGATATGCTCACATGGCACATTCAAACATATAGTTTTACATGTAAGGGACCATGCTACAATAACTGTATTTTACATTTTTATATACCCTTTTTGAATGCAGATTTCCTTCCTTCCTTCCTTCCTTCCTTCCTTCCTTTGTTCCTTCCTTCCTTCCTTCCTTTTTTCTTTTTTTTCCTTCCCTCCCTCTAACCCTCCCATCCACCCTCCCTCCCTATTTTTGGCTTACATGCAACCTTCTTTCCTAGTACAACCTCTCTTCTAGCCTCAAAACCAATATTTGCAAGCTGTCGTGCAACCTTTTGTAGCTACTCTATATTTATGCATTAAGATGCAATTATATATGTCATTTTTTTAAAAAGGAGAGATTGTATTATGTACTTCTCTATGTCCAGCTTAGAGATGCAGTAGAATTTAGTTGTTAAGAATATAAACTCAGCCGGGCGCAGTGGCTCAAGCCTGTAATCTCAGCACTTTGGGAGGCCAAGGTGGGCAGATCACGAGGTCAGGAGACTGAGACCATCGTGGTTAACATGGTATAAACCCATCTCTACTAAAAATAAAAAAAAATTAGCCAGTGTGGTGGCAGGCACCTATAGTCCCAGCTATTCGGGAGGCTGAGGCAGGAGAATGGCATGAACTAGGGAGGCAGAGCTTGCAGTGAGCCGAGATCGAGCCACTGAACTCCAGCCTGGGGGACAGAGCAAGACTCCATCTCAAAAAAAAAAAAAAAAAAAAAAAAAGAATGTAAACTCAGACCAAAGACTATTCAAATCCACACATTAATTACCTGAGTGACCTTGGGTTAAATTCTCTGTGCCTTAGTTTTGTCATCTTTAAGAAAAGGATAATAGAAATTCTTAACAAGGAGACTGACGGACTAAAGGACTTAATAGACATATACGTAAAATGTAAAAGGATTGAACAAATGTTACCTCTTACTGTTTTGTTATTACAATTACTTTTTTCAACCAACAATAGCCTATAAAAATCTCTCAGTCCCTTAATTCAACTAGTAGAGTTGCAACTGCCTAAAAATTCTATGTTAGAAAGAAAAACCTCATTTTATTCAGTTGTTTCTCTATTGATGAACATTTGCCTTCTTTGTCATTACAACGTGCTGCAGTGCACATCTTCATTAACACAATCCTTTGAATTTGGTCTTTTATTTGTAAAAAACAGGTTTACAAGAGGAATACTACTGATTTAAAGAGGAATACTACTGAATATATATATATATATTCTTAATGTATTTTGCTAGCATTCTAAAGTTGTTGTAATAATGTCTTAGCAGTAAGGTATGAGAATACACATTTCTACATTTCCCTGTGACCAATAATTTGTATTACTTTTTTATTCTTTATATGTAAGGAGTATAAAGTGATATCTCAATATAACTTTTATCTTACTTACCTTCCTGTTATAGTGACTGACTCTTGACGTATGTTTGTGGTCACTTGAATTTTCTCTTTTGGGATTTTCTTGTTTATAGCCTTTGCCCATTTATTCATTAAGATGCTACTCATTGTAAGAGTTATTTATATATTGTACTCTATCTGTCAGATAGATGACAATCTTTTTCATAATTTATCTTTTATTTATTAATTTATTTAGAGTAATTTTATTATATAATTTAAAAATACATAATTATGTATTTTTTCATTTTAAAGTTTCTGAGTTTTCTATTTTGTATTGCCTCTTTATCCATGAATTACTTCAGAATACATTTCTTAATTTCACAGTGCTTAAGTTTTTGCAAACTTTTTATTGTTCCATAGTATTTACATTTTTAAATGGCAGTCTTAATCTTCTGAATTTATTTTAAAACTAGTAAGTCAGGGGTTCTCAAACTTCGGTGTACATTAAAATGGCCTAGAATATTTTCTAAAGTACAAACTGCTGGACCTGACCTCTCAAATTTCTGTTTCAGTCACTGTGCTGGGCAGACTATTGAGATTTTTAACTAGTTCTTAAGTGATGTTGACCCTACTGGTATAGGGACAAGACTTTGAAAACCACTGTAATAAAGATTCAAAATAGTTTGAAAAATACTGACTAAAAAATAAAATAAAATGAACTTTTAGTAAAGGTTTAGGCATAATTATTCCATATTTCTTCCAGGTTTATATATTTAAAAATGACAGATCAATATCTTCTGACTCCCAAGAAGGTAATGACTCAACCGTATGACACCATTTCCTGTGCTTCAGTGTAAGAATGACCATTCCAGCAGTTAAATCTGTCCAAAAGTAGAAACAGTTATGAGCTCCATGTTCATATAGAGACTAGAGAACCAATTTTAATAGATAATTGAGGGTAATTTATGCACTGGGCTGGTGGCTAACCTGAAGTACATTTCTGAGATTTGGGACCTTAAAAATCTAAGAATGTAAAGGAGATTAAGAACCAGTAGAGATAGTTCCTGAAAAAGAATTAGATTACCATTGGGCTTTGAGTCCAGAAAGAAGGATTAATTAAGAATACTTTGGAGTGACTAGAGTTGAAAAAGTGTTAATAATAAGTTGATCAAATCAAGAATAGTTTCTAAATCAAGGAAGAAGGCTAGAGGTTAAAATGACATTTAAGGTTTTTAAATGCAATAATTCAATTAGCAAGTACAAAACCAAAAATATGGCTAGTAAAAAGACACAATGACCTGCAAAGCTAGCATAGTGCACACTTTTGTGCTGCTGATTACACTATGACTCCATAAGTTAAGATGCTTGATTAGTATAATAATTAAGGATTGCAAAACTGGAGTTAATTGCAGTTAGATACCTTGCCTAATGCCAATATATCCAGTAAGCTTTTTAACTGTGTTGAGATTTGTGAGACCAAAATTACTTTATTCACTATGCCATACTGCCTTAATAAATAGTGTTGTCTACATCTCAAGTGATATAAATTTTTGTACAAAGCAGGTACTGTTGTTTCTTAGTTAAATAATTTATTAATAATAATGCTGAGGAAACAATGAGTGGCTTTTAGCCTAAGACGGTGTTTCCCATGTTCCAGTAAACAATCCAGGTGATGATATGATTGTTGACAGAGGCAAAGCCATATCTGTCATATCACTATTTTTACACCCATTCTTTAAGCTACTAAAATGTACCTGACTTTAACACAATCTGACTTTTATTTTTAACATTCACATATATTTGTTATTTTGCATTCTAAAAACTCATCATCCTTTTTCTATCTTCATCTGCCTGAAATTTACCCATTTTCTCCCTGTTCTTTTTATGTCATTTGCCACAGTTGATTCGAAACCATTCTCCTTCATTGCCTGCCAGCTGGAACTGTCCTTCAATGTCTAACCCTTCAGATCCTTACTTCTTTATAAAACACATTGCAGAGTATAATTAAAGTGGGTGCTGTTCTCCTGTATGTTGTCTAACATTTTACTTTGTGCCTGAGAGAGCTATTTATTTTAGCGGGCACAGATCCTTGGGAATTGGTAGCTCCCAACGAGGGTCAGTAGGCAGCATGAAGAACAGATGACAGCCTGCAATACCTCCTTCGCATTTCTGTAAAGAGATTTGACATTTACAAAGTACTGCATGTTGCCTTTCCCTGTAAATCTCTGAAGACTTCATGAAAATAAAAGGCTTAATGATTTAAATGATTTTAAAAGCATTTGATATGCTTTTAAAAGTGAAAGATAAGCATTGTTGATTAAACTGAAGGATTGTAGGAATGGTGTAACCATGTGTAAGAATATCCATATGCAGGAATAATACGTGTCAGAGAATCCTTGCTTAGAATTGCAATTCCAATGAAGGACCTGAGAATTCTGTTCAGCGCAGGTCTCTGTGTCCTGAATAATCAATATAACTCTCTCTACAGTACTCTTAAATCGGGTAGTGTTGAAAGTACCTGAGAGTTCATTATTCTTCCATTTCTCGAATTTGAAAGCAAACTGAAATCCACCCTTAAATAAGAGAAATAAACTTCCTTTAATGATAGAGAACACTTTACACTAAAGATTCAAATGCATCACAAAGTTAATCTACCCTTGAGTCTTTTAAATTGCATACAAAAATCTGTATGCATTAATAAAAAATGACTTGAGTTTATTAATACTGCTTATTTTTAATTTTCTCTTCTAAGCACACATCACAAAAAGGAAATTTTTCTGTAATATTTTCGTCATGCAGTATTTAGGAAAGTGCTCAGGTAAACTAATCTCTTTTATAGTAAATAATTTAAGTGGGGAAAAAGTTAATAAATAAAAAGTAAAATTAGCTTTCATGACATTTTAAAGTAAAACCCAAGGACAATTGTGATATGAATTAAGTCTCATTTATCCTTCAAGGTAATATAGAGAGCATGGAAAAGCTTCTAAAATAAGGTAGTGCTGAATTTGGTAGGACAAGGGGAAAGTGACCGTAAGTGCATAAGTTGGGAGAAATAGCCATTTCGAAGGCATGTTTATTCAGGGAGAATATTGCCAAAAAGACTTTAAGAGAAAGAATGATGGTTCCTTGACTCTCCTTCCATTCTCTTACTCCCTGCCCTAGCTAGTCTCCATCTAAAAAACTCACAAAAATTAGGGACCAGGAAAAAATTTAAAATGTGAGCAATCTTTTAAAACTGGCCTTGATAATAAAACCTCATAAGTCACATTATCTATTTAAATTGTTACATTCTTTAGAATGTCATGCAATTTCTGAATTGTAATAAAATATTGTGAAATTTATCCTATAAAAAAGAAACTATATAAAATAGACAAATAAATTAGAATAAAATAGTATGAACACTGCTCAATTAAGAAATAGACTGCTGCTATACCTTAGGTGCTTTCTATATATCCCTGTATGATTGTATCATACTCCTTCCCCTCAACATTGACCTGCTTTACATGTTTAGTTTTATTGTGTAAAAAATATAGTATGTAGCTTGTTTTTGAATTTTATTTTGGTGGACTCATGCTGTATATGTTTTGTGACTTTTTTTGTGTTTTTGTGATTCATTCATGTTGATGCTTGTATTTGTAATTTATTTTTATTACTGTATATCATTGAATGACATACCACAATTTTTATACATTGTATCATTAACAGATATTTAGGATGTTTCCAGTTTCTAAAATCTATTTTTTAATCAAATTTTATTTTATAAGATATGTGAGCCTCTGAAAATGTTGAATAAATGATACAATATACCCTTCACCTAAAATAACTATGTATTTAACATTTTTATATATTTGTATATACTTACTCTCTCTTTCACCATATTAAAAGTTGTGGGATACCGAAAAACAAATGTGCTTGAAAATAAATTTGTAGCTCACAGATTACACCAAGAACTGTAATAAATCACTGTATATCTCTAGTCTCCTTTAATCTAGAAAAGTTTCCCAATCGTTTGGAACTGTCTCACAATTCTGATTTGGCTGATGGCTTCCTCATGATTACACTGTTACAAAACTTTGTTAAGAAATGGTGCTGGAGAGGATGTGGAGAAATAGGAACACTTTTACACTGTTGGTGGGATTGTAAACTAGTTCAACCATTATGGAAAACAGTATGGCGATTCCTCAAGGACCTAGAACTAGAAGTACCATATGACCCAGCCATCCCATTACTGGTTATATACCCAAAGGATTATAAATCATGCTGCTATAAAGACACATGCACACGTATGTTTATTGCGGCACTATTCACAATAGCAAAGACTTGGAATCAACCCAAATGTCCATCAGTGACAGACTGGATTAAGAAAATGTGGCACATATACACCATGGAATACTATGCAGCCATAAAAAAGGATGAGTTTGTGTCCTTTGTAGGGACATGGATGCAGCTGGAAACCATCATTCTCAGCAAACTCTCGCAAAAACAGAAAACCAAACACCGCATGTTCTCACTCATAGGTGGGAACTGAACAATGAGATCACCTGGACTCGGGAAGGGGAACATCATACACCGGCGCCTATTATGGGGAGGGGGGAGGGAGGAGGGATTGCACTGGGAGTTATACCTGATGTAAATGACGAGTTGAAGGGTGCTGACGAGTTGATGGGTGCAGCACGCCAACATGGCACAAGTATACATATGTAACAAACCTGCACGTTATCCACATGTACCCTAGAACTTAAAGTATAATAATAATAAAAAAAGAAATACTACACAGGTGATGCTGTGTCTCATCAAGTATATCACATAAATAGGCGCATGGTATCAGTTTATCCCCACTACTAGGGATGTTAAATATGATTATTTGATTAAAGTGGTGCCCACAAGATTTCCACACTATAGAATTATAGGAATTTAAAACTGACCATTTTACAAACACATGATAATATTTTAAAAAGCAGGAGTCATCAAGGGATACCAAAAACATTGGGTTAGATATTATTAGGAAATCAGATATTTATACAGTTTCCAACTATTAGCCTTCATATTAGTTATTGGTTGTGAAATGGGCAGGTAATTTGATCCCACAGAGAAATTCTAGCATAGAAATAATACCATACAGTTAGTCTGACCTGACCTTGAGGCAAGAAGAGGTGGACTCTGGACTAGCCTCATGCTAGAAATTAAAATGTGATACCACAAATACATGCTTTAGACATTATAAAATTAATAATAGGAAATTATAATAATTATGAATAGGTGAAAATGTACATGAAATCGAAAAAATTACTAAAAATAAAAGTATCAAGCTTATATATAAAATTATAAAATATATAAAACTAAGTATAAAATTATATATGGTAGATATATAACTATACAATAGATATAATTATATACATATTTATGTATATATAGTTATATACATATATAAACTACACATACACATATATATACACACACACTAAATTGTATCCACAATTATAAACTAAAACAAATTCTTTAAGGTACAATTTATATAACACTAGCGGCACTTTTGTGCCGCTAGTGTTATATAAATTGTACCTTAAAGAATTAACATTGGGCTTTTTTGCTTTTCTCTTTGATTTCTATTTAGTGCATTTTAGTTTTTGTCTTCATTTTTTTCTTTTTATAATTTTCACTTCTTTGCTATTCTCTTTTTAACCCCTGAGATGGATATTTAGCTCACTGATTTTCAGCATTCTTTTTTTGTAACATATAATTTTATTAGAGTAGTGGGTAATTTAAAAGTGAATTTCTTAATTATCATTTTTTATCTGGCTTAATTCCAGTGTGATCAGATAATATAGGTTGTATGACTTTAGTCTTTTAACATTTATTGAGGTTTTTTGAGATTGCCCAGTTATGGGCAAGTGTATGGTCCAATTTTGGTAAATACCTCATGTTTACTTCAAAATAATGCTTTCTATAATGATTAGTATATTAGGTCAAATGAGATTTAGTGATGTAAATGAAATTTGTTATGTATTATCAGACTTTGTTTATCTCTGCTTATATTGTGTGTGCCTATTTGGTCAGTTATTCACAGTCATTGGGAATTTGTGTATTTCCTTTTTCAGTTCTGAGAATTTTGGACTTGTGTTCCTCAGTTGGTCAACATTGCCCAAAAGGAGATGGGATGGAAGTGTTCTCTACCAGGCCAGTTGGCTTATTTTAGTTAAGAGCAAATATCTGGCAGCTCTTAATTGTTATCAGTTAACCACAGCAGGTGATGGATGGGTACCATCTGGTAAAGGGGACCTGAGGTTGGGGTGCTACACCAATATATCCACTGTGGTGCACCCCTTGCACTGTTCAGATTCACTTGTTTTTCACATTAGATTCACTCCATACACTCAGAGCTTCTTCAAAATTCTGGTTGGTGATAATTTCTGGATAGCTCACAAGAGAAAAGTTGGCAGGAAAAATTATAGCTCCACTGCCATACTCGGTCCTGGGACCATAAATGGTCATCACCTTTTTCTGCCAAACATTTTAGATTTCCTTGCACGTTGGCCCCAGCTCTGCCTACTTGGGTAGTTTGACTAGTGGATTCACCTAGACCAATATGTTTGCAGAGGACATTTGGCAATATTTGGTTATCAAAACCAGTGAAGGTACTCTTGTCATCTAGTAGGTCAAAACCAGGGATGCTGCTAAACATCCCACAGTTCACAAGACAACTTCCTTCAACAAAGAATTATCCACATCAAAATGTCAATACTGCCAAGGTTGAGAAACCCTGTGTAAGAAGATTTACTGAAAATTCATATGGGTTTATAGAGTCGTAAGGTCTGCCTTCTGTGTGCTATGCCAGTGTCTTGGCTTTTGGAAGATAGTAAATTTTGGAAGTATTTACTCCAGACCATGCTCCCCAAATTTACTTCATTTTACTTCAAGTAAAATCCCACTGGAGAGTGAATTAGAATAATAACTCCAAAAAATGGCTTTCTTACTAACTAGTTCTGTGACCTGAGGCAAGTTCCTTGAACTCTGGGCTTAGTTTTTCTTCTTTATAGGAAGAGGGGAATTATTTGATCCTTTATAGTCCTTTCAGTTCTGACCTTCGAAGTTCTTTGTCCCTGTTCTTGAAGGAGGGAGATTAACACTGAAAAACTGCATTCAGTTATTTGCATCTTAGCCCGAATTTGTTCATCAGCTCCATTTATAAAAGACAGCTGCACAGGAGAGCAAGTAATAATGGGAGTATGGTGAGAGGAAAGAGCATAACTCTGATAAGCTGGAAGTCAGCTGGACAGGAAAATTATGGAGGAAGGAGAAAACAATGAACTTGAAGACAAAAAGGTCTGAAGTCAAACCACAGTTTATCTAGGGCTTCATCTAGTAACCACTACAACCACAACAGCAAACATTTGCACAGGGCTTTATAAACACTGACACTTTAACCCTTACAGCAGCGCTATAAGGAAGGAAGGGTTGTCTTAATTATCCCCACATTATGAATGAGTATCTTGGAAGCTAAAGAAGATAGACGGATGCATAATATCATGTGTTGAATAAGAGGTGTAAGCTTAAACTCACATCTTCTGAAACTAAATCCTTCAGATTTTCAGAATAAAATTAGACTGAGATCTGGTGACCTTAGTCTGAGTATAGTTCTGGAGTTTTCCAACTATGTAAGAGCCTGTTTCTTCATATCAACATCACTTGATTCCAATGCTGGAGAAGGATTTTTCATCTTCTCAGCACTCATTAATTACATCCTCTGAGCTTGAAAGGGGTGATTCACTTTTAGCATTTCTAAAAAATAAATAAATAAATTCTTGCCAAAACACAAACATTAGTTCTGCCACATTATTCTTCAGGTCCATAGGCCATGACTTAAAACCTAAGGGAATAATGTTTATAAATTAATTCTGGCTGTGAAAGGTTCTGAAAGAATTATGTTCTCATAGAAGCCTTAGAAAACATGAGTTTCATCTCAGTATATTTGTATGACCCTTACCGTGTGCTAATTATCAGTTATTTTTAAACGTGTTTTATAGTGAGTTTCACCATACAGCAGCTTAAAGGAAGGTCCTTGGAAAATATTCTGCATTTCTGTCTGCAAACCCTTGTTAAACTCTCTCACATACTTGGTGATGTTAGAAATATTATGATTTTAAATTCACCCAAACTAATGAAGACATTTGGGGATACAGTATTTCTGAGGGTCAAATTTTTGTTGGATTCAGTGGAGATATTATATATAATCTCATATCTGGAATGTAGAGTCAAATAAGTCTATGTTTGAATCCCGTATCAGATACTTCTTGTGTCCCATCTCATATCTTTAGGGCCTCACCAATGATTCCAGCCACAACTGAAACCAACTTTTCCAGATGGGCTTTGGCTCACTTTCCACTTATGGCATTTCCGCTGAGACATGACACACATCTTTTCTTGCTTCCCCATGACTTCTCCAATGCCAAATCATGGAGCTGCCATGGGAGCTGTTACAGGATGACTCATGTACAGTTACATAATATGGGGGACCTACCTCTGGGGTAATGTTCAACCAATCTGAGATGGAAGTCAATGTATGAATACTCTTCCCTGTCCATTCTTAGATTCACAATTCTGAGAAGCATTTCATATGTCTTCATAAGATCCCAGCAGGACTGAACTCCAGTTTTTCATAATGCTGATTAACTCCACAACATTCCTATATTGCCTTTTTGTCTTTGCCTATTAAACTCTGCCTAGTTACTTATATCTATTCTCTGTGATTGCCTTCCAAGTTAAACTACCTGCTCATACTCATAAGCTTTTGTTTCAGTCTCTGCTTTTATTTCTTTTGGGGGTGAGGGGAGTGAATTGGCTGATAGAACCCACATTAAGAAAACAGATACCAGAAGTATCCCTAGAAATTAAAATTCTATGGTGAAATTCTGAACCTGAGTCACTCACCAATTTTTGGTGACAAGTGGGATGCTGATAATACAATTCATACTGTTACCTGTGGTAGGATGGAATGATACACAGGTGAAAAGTAAAGTTGGGGTAAAGTGAGCTATTGAACAGAATAGGTGGTTGTGCTAATCATAAAGCAGGCTGTTAGCAGCACTAGAAACACTGAAACAAGAAAACAGTAGGCTGTGATAAGTCAACTATCAACTCAGAGTTAGCTGTGAAAGCCATAAAGACCTCCATAGAAGGATGCCAAGAAACCTCTTCTGCAGACACAGGGCAACCTGTTTTTAAGATGAAATCCAGGATTTACTTTTTGTCACTTTGAAGTGATGGAACCTCCAAGGGGACTATTGTAACATGACTCCTATGCTAAAGGAGTCTTGATAGAGGAGAAATGTAAACCTGGTAACTGGCATAGGAATATTTGGGTAGACAAATCTAAGAAGGTCGAACTCTAAAATTTTATTAAATCCTTTGGTCAGGAGAAGCAAAACCATTTTTTAAGGAGGACAGCAGCCTTCCCTTGCCTGAAGACCAAAGAACTCACCTGAGGCAAATACCATGCAAGTTCATGTTTCTTCTTTCAACATTCAACACACCTCTCCTTATTCTCACAAAGCAATAACTAGAATCAGATCTCACCAAAGTCCAAGCAAGGAAGCACAGTTCCTACTCTGAAAAGGAATAGCATGTTCTCCAAAAGAATTACAAGTTTGGGCTAATATATACAATGAATTATTGTGTTCATTGAGTATTGGATTGAGGGGCAGAATATAAGGGTAAATAAGAAGTAATTTGCATAGAAAGATTCTCCCATGACACAGGATTTAATTTTCTATCCTAGATACCTAGAACCAATTCGAATATACTACTAGGAAGGTCCATAAATCTTCAACATTCTGGTGGTCTACAGCATTTGATGAGTTGTTTTGGAAATTTTAATCAATTTTATTGAGGTAAAATTTACATACAATAAAAGTACACATTTTAAGTGTATAGTTCCATGAGTTTTGATAAATGCAGGAACATATGTCCACCCTAATAGGATCCCAAAATATTTCCATCACGAACAACTGTATGCCAACAAATTAGAAATTCCAATTAAAAAATGGGCAAAGGATCTGAATATATATTTCTCAAAAGAAAATGAACAAATGGATAGCAGGTACATTATAAAATGCTCAATATCTCTAATTATCAGGTAAATGCAAAACTAAAACCACAATGAGATATAATTTCATCTCAGTTATAGTGCCTTTTATCAAAAAGACAAAAAATAACAAATGCTAGTGAGAATGCAAAGGAAGGGCAATGCTAGCACACGGTTGGTGGAAATGTAAATTTGTACATTACATTACAGAAAGCATTACAGAAATTCATCAATTAATTAAAATAGAACTCCTTTATTATCCATAGATTCCATTACTGAGTATGTATCCAAAGAAAACGAAATCTATATGCCAAAGAGATATCTGCACCCCCATGTTTATTGTAGCACTATTCATAGTAGCCAAGAGATAGAATCAATCTAAGTGTCCATTAATGGATGGATAAAAAGAATGTGGTATATGTACACAATGATGAAATAAGTGAAAATTTTTAAAAATTGTGAATTAAGTAAAGGACACAAAGACAAATCCTACAGTACCTTACCCTAAAGTTGATCTCATAGAAGTAGAGAGTAGAATTGTGGTTACCAGAGGCTGGGGCGATGAGAAGGGAGAGAGGATAGGGAGAGGCTAGTCAACAGGCACAAAGTTACAATTAGATAGGAGTAGGTTTTGATGTTTTAGTCCATAGTAGACTGATTATAGCTAATAACAATGTATTGCATATATCAGCATATTTAGAAAAGAGGATTTTGAAAGTTATAACCACAAAAAATCTTAAAGTTTTGAGGTGATGGATATGCTAACTACCCTGATTTGATCATTATACATGATGCATGTACATAAACATGTCCAATTATGTTTCAATTACAACCAAAATATTAAAAAATAAAAGAAAAAAGAAATATTTTTATCACCATAAAATGTCCCCTGTGCCCTTTGCAGTAAATTATCCTCACTCTCCACCTCAGGCAACTGCTGATGTAATATCTATAGATCAGTTTTTCCTGTTCTAGAATATCATATAAATTAAAATAGACAGTATTATCGGGGGAACCCAACTCCAATATTTCAACGTAGGTTCTTTCTATTTTTCCTAAGTGTCAGCTGATCTGAGAAATAAAGAGAAAGAGTGCAAAGAGAGGAATTTTACAGCTGGGCCACTGGGGATGACATCACATATTGGTAGGTCTGTGATGCCCACCTGAGCTGCAAAACCAGCAAGTTTTTATTGAGGATTTCAAAATGGGAGGGGATGCAAGAACAGGGAGTAGGTTACAAGATCACATGCTTCAAAGGGCAAAAAAGAGAACAAAGGTCGCATGCTTGTGAAGCCCGTAAAGATCACAAGGCAAAGATCACAAGGCAAAGAGCAAAATCAAAAACTCCTGATAAGGGTCTATGTTCAGATGTGCACATATTGTGTTGATAATCATCTTAAACAACAGAAAACAGGGTTTGAGAGCAGAGAACCGGTCTGACCTCAAATTTACCAGGGTGGGGTTTCTTCCTCACCCTAATAAGCCTGAGGGTACTGCAGGAGACCAGGGCGTATTTCCGTCCTTATCTCAACCACATAAGACAGACACTCCCAGAGTTGCCATTTATAGACCTCCCCCAAGGAATGAATTCCTTTCCCAGGTTCTTAATTATTAATATTCCTTGCTAGGAAAAGAATTCAGCAATATCTTCCCTACTTGCACGTCCATTTACAGGCTCTCTGCAACAAGAAAAATATGACTCTATTCTGCCTGACCCCGCAGGCAGTCAGACCTTGTGGTTGTTTTCCCTTGTTCCCTAAAACTTGCTGTTATTCTGTTCTTTTTCAAGGTGCACTGATTTCATATTGTTCAAACACACATGTTTTACAATCAATTTGTACGGTTAGATACAATTATCACAGTGGTCCTGAGGTGATGTACATCCTCAGCTTACAAAGATAACAGGATTAAGAAATTAAAGTAAGACAGGAGTAAGAAATTGTAAGAGTACTATTAGGGAAGTGATAAATATCCATGAAATCTTCACAATTTATGTTTCCTCTGCTGTGGCTCCAGGCGGTCCCTCTGTTTGGGGTCCCTGACTTCCCGCAACACAGTGTGTACTCTCATGTGTTGGGTTTTCTTTTCTTTTCCTCAACATAATATTTTTTTTATACATGTTATCATACATAGCAGTATTTTATGCATTTTTATTGCTGAATATTATCTCATTTTTTACATATGCCACAATTAGTTTATACATTCATCTGCTGATGTATATTTCAGTTGTTTCTAGTTCTGAGCTAATACCAACAAGCTTCTAAGAACATTCCTAACAAATCCTTATGTGGATATATAATTTCACTTCTCTCTGGTAAAATACTTAAAAGTAGAATTGCTGGGATATATAGGAATGGGCATTTAATTATCTTTTCAGAACTCATTTTCCACCAACAATATAGGGGAGTTCCAGTTTCTTCACATCCTCACCAACCCTTGGTATGGTTAGTCTTTTTAAATTTAAACCATTCTAATGAGTCTGAAGTGGTATCTTAGTGTAGTGTTGTTTTAATGTGTGTTTTTCTAATAGCACTCTGGAAATTTGTGTTTTTCATTAACATTCTGTATAGTTGAGAATGTTTCATCTGATTACTAGCCATTTGTATATCTTAACTTTTGAATGTGTGAAACTTTTTACCCATTCTTAAACTTGTGTTGTTTATCTTATTACTATAAGTTACAAAAGTCTGACCCACATACCATATCACCTAGAAGCAGAATAATTAATTGAATCATGAAATGGCCTATTAGAGGCCCAGCTAAGGAGTTATTCAACTCAACCTCATGCAGGTTTGGGGAACTGTGTCCTATAAGAGTCAGTATATAAACTAAATCAATAGCCATTATATAGCTACTTATCCTCCACTATCTAAAATAGTTGGTTCTAAAAACCAAAGGGTAAAAGATTGGTATTTATCATCATCATTTCTAATGATCTCCATGAGGAATTTACATTCTCATCCCTGATACACTAGGGTTTGATGAATTAAAGGCCTTCATTTCTAGAGTAGAGAAACAAACTCACTAGAGGTGGATTCAGTAAGAGTTCCACCGAACTAATATTTTAAGTACCTGCTAGCATCAGTGACCAGATACCAAGAAAATAGTTCCTATAGTTACAGGAAATTTATCCTTATTATGGGTAAAAAGAATTGTGCTCCTTAATAGCAGCATGTAGGAATGTATGTGTAACTGAAGAAATTAATTCAGACACATCTGGGGGCTTTTTGGTCTGGTGATAATGGTGAATGTGCAATTGCAGCAAACTTAGCCCAACAAGTCTCAGAAAACTTTAGGAGGAGGATCTGGGCTACCCTTTCAGGCAAGCAGCCTAGACTAGCTGAAGTTTTGGCTGAGGGTAAAAAAATCTAGAAAGAGTGGTGGAAAGAGAAAAGATGAATATTAACTATGGAACAGTTGCAAAACACTTGTTCCATTAACCATTGAATATTAAGTCTTCTGTAAACTGCAGTTACTCCTTACCTTGAAGACACGATGATTTACGTCTTAAAGTAAGGGACAAACAGTTTTTAGCAATACAAGATATGAACTATATTAAATTTGTCTTAAGTCTTGCCTCACATCCCTCAACCTCATCTTTGATTCCAAGTTTAGCTTGATTAAAAGAAAAAAATCTATGTGGGTTTTAACTTACTCCTCCACAGTTTTCTCTCTGACCTGAGGCATCTCCAATGCTAAAGCATGGGGATCCAGTTGGAACTCACGAGCATGAAGGATGTACAGTCCAGGAAGAAAGGGTGTGTTTCAGGGGAGGGGGCAGGGGCAGCATTAAAGCTCCCTGGGTAATACTCAATGAAGGAAGATTGGAAGCAGCAAGAAAATGATTGCATCTCTCAATCCTTTGGTGGGCAATTTTGAGAACTGCTTGGTTGTCTCTCTTCTTGTAGAATATTCTGATGGGATTGAGCCCTATCATGGCAGCGATCATCTGGAAAATAAGCTCTTAAATTGACTATTTATTTTTCCCAGTTTTATTTTCCCTGGTTCCTCATTCTTGATCCCTGTAATCATCACCTTGAAACCTCCTTTACCTGGAGGAGGAAAGTAGACTAGGACAAATTCCACCACTGCAACCTTCTCACTTGTGATGATGAGAAAGTTATGTAACCTCTCCTTATCTCACTTGTCTTCCCTACACAATGGCAATATTAATGGCATATGGTAATTATGAGGATTAAGTGACAAAATAGTGGCATAGAATATAAAACATAGCCATTTTTTACTTCTATCATTATTATTATTATTAATGTTAGGACTTCCTTGGAACACAA
This sequence comes from Mandrillus leucophaeus, assembly GCF_000951045.1. Classification (NCBI taxonomy): domain Eukaryota; kingdom Metazoa; phylum Chordata; class Mammalia; order Primates; family Cercopithecidae; genus Mandrillus; species Mandrillus leucophaeus. The sequence continues at coordinate 2,376,985 of NW_012103166.1, read as the reverse complement.
AATCAAGGTCTTATAGCTCATTTAGGGAAAATACAGTAGTACTGAAATAAGAACAGTCTGATTTAAAGATAGGATCAGGGCATACCCACTGTTTGTTTTTTCTTTAATATATAAGGCCTCAAGAAAGTCTAAGATCATTAATGGAGTCCCACTGTCTACACACACTTTAAGAGATCTACATGAAGTCGAGATTTCCAACAGATTTAACTCTTAAAAGCATGTATAATGATTATGATAAACCTTATGCTCTATTCTCATTTTGAACAAATCGAGTTTGTTCAAACAAACGGAGTTTGTTCAAAATGAAAATCTCAACACAGGTTTAGCTTTCAGAAAATGTGAACTCATTATACTTATAAATATTCATGTAAAGGATATATGTGCATGTGTATGATATATATGAATATATGTGTGTACCTTCTACTTCTAGCTTCAATTTGAAAAACTTAAGTAAAATTATAGTATTAAAAATGTTTGGCTTTACTTCAAAGTGCAAAATTTATAAGAAATTCCAAATCTGAATCTCCAGTATTCCACTCTCTATAAAATTTTACACAGACTATTTAACCTCTCTGAATGGTATGTTAACTCATTTTTTAAAAAAATGGGTATAGTAATAACACTACCTCCATAGAACTATTGTTAGGATAAAAAATATATGTAAAAGTATTTTTCCAATGAAATTACTTTACAAATAAAAAACATTAAAATAATTTTACTTATACATAACTTAAAATGTCTCATCTGTTTGGATTTATGCACAAATAAACTAAATCTATAAATGGAAGAAGAGCTTGCTTTACGTTGCTCTCTCAAATCCTCTGATGATTTTGAGCTCATATCTGATGGCATCAGAGAATGGAAAATGCAGCCATCTCAACTATGTGCAAGGGCCAGTCTTCCATTCAGTCAGAAGTGTGAAAATCAGACAGGAAATTGAGAGCTAGCTCCTTTCAGTATTTAATATAGACTAATTGTCCTGAATCTTTTTATCTTCCTGCACAGTGTAAGAGAACTATGGCTCCTAGAGGACATTACAAAGTGCTCTTCTCCACCACCTTGATACCTCTGTGGACTTGGAGGCTTGCCAAACTCAAGTTGCTTTGAAACACTAGGCAGTCATACATCAACAATATCATAAAAAGTGAGAGATTCTTTTAAACAGGAAAGATGATCAGAGGCAGCTTTAAGTAAACTTCAGCATCGCAGCTGGGCTGTACAGACTTTCAGAAAGAATGAGATGAGGGCATTCCAGGCAATAAGTATGAGTAGATACAGATGCAGGAAGTAATGCTCAAAGAGTATGAATTAAGAATGGACACATAAGAATTTGAGGCCAAGAGAGAAGGACAAATAGCCAAATAATTTGAGAAGACAGAAAAACCAATACTAAAATTCATATGGAATCTCAGAGGACCCTGATAGTCAAAATAATTCCAAGCAAAAAGAACAAAACTAGAGAACTCCCTCTTCCTGATTTCAAAACATATTACAAAGCTACAGTAATCAAAACAGTGTAGTACTGGCATAAAGACAGACATATAAACCAATGGAAGAGAACGGAGAGCCAAGAAATACACCCTCACATATAGTAAATGATTGAGGAGTGTTTCAAGACTATGCAATGGGAAAAGGGGAATCTTTTCAACTATAAGGGTTGAGAAATTGGATTTCCACATGCAAAAAAAAGAAGTTAAACCCTTGTCTTAGACCATATACAAAAATCAACTCAAAATGGATGAATTGAAGACCTAAGTCTAATACCTAGAACTATTAAAATCTTAGAAGAAAACATAAATGAAAGCATTATGATATTGGTCTTCACAATGAATTCATGGGTATCACACCAAGCACAATAGCAAAAATAGCCACATGGGACTACATCAAAGATAAGAACTTCTGAATGGCAAAGGAAATACTCAACAGAGTGAACAGGCAACTTACCAAATGGGACAAAATATTTGCAAAACATATATTTGATAAGGGGTTAACAGCCAGACTAGATAAAGAACTCCCACAACTCAACAACAAAAAACAAGCAACTCAATTAAATAATGGACAAAGGAATTGAATAGACTTATCTCTAAAGAAGTTGTACAAGTGACCAAAAAAAAATGCTCAACATAACTAATCCTTAGGGAAATGCAGATCAAAGGCACAATGAGATATTGTCTCCTACATGTGAGGATGGTCACTATAAAAAACACATAGGAAATAGTAAGTGTTTGTGAGAATGTAAAGAAATTGGAATCCTGTGCACTATTGGTGGGAATTTAAAATGGTATGGCTGTTATGGAAAACAACATGGCACTTCCTTAAAAATTAAAACGAACTCCTATATGATTCAGTAATCAACTTGGGCATATATCCAAAATATTTCAAAGTAGGGCCTTGGAGAGATATTTATATACCATGTTCACAGCAGCACTATTCACAATAGCTAAGAAGTGAAAGTAACCCAAATGTCCATCTACAGGTGAATGAATAAATAAAATGTGTTACATACATACAATGGAATAGTATTTAGTCCTTAAAAAGTAGGAAATCTGTCACATGCTGCAACATAGATAAACCTTGAGGATATTGTGCTAAGTCAAATAAGCCAGTCACATGAAGAAAAATACTGCATAATTCTACTTATATGGAGTATACAAAATAGTCAATTTCATAACAACAGAAAGCAGAATAGTGGTTGCCAGGGGCTGGAAGAAAGGGAGCTAAGGAGTTGCTGTTCAGTGGGTATAGAGTTTCAGTCATGCAGGATATGGGCTGTTCTGTGGATCTGTAGCACAACAATGTGCATGTGGTTGACAATATTGTACTGTACACTTGGAAATTGTTAAAAGAATAAATTTTATATTATGGCTGTTTTTGCAGCATCAGGTAATAAAGGTCAAATGTAAGGAGAATTTCTATGCCATACGGAGCCAATTAGGGTTTAAATTGGGTTAAGATGGCATAATTATAATTGAATTCTAGGTAATAAAGTTCTGAATAAAGCAGTGTCATTGAAATGGGCAAGGAGGGAAAACTTAGTTTTTGTGAGGATGAGAAAGATAATTTTTTAATGACTAAGGAATTAAGCCTTGGTAGCTGGAGAGATGGCTCATATAACACATATATATTGAAGTATATGAAATGCATTCATCTTAAGTGAATTTTCACTTTCATATACATATGTGAAGCCATAATCCAGACCAATAGAGAATATTCCCAGCACACCATAAAGTTTCTTCATGCCTGTCTCCGCTTAACAGTTATCCCAATGGGTGAATTTTGATTTAGGTTCATTTTATACCTTTCTTTTATTAAACAAATATTTACTGAGTAAATAGTAGGAAAACATGGGAATAGACACAGAAAGAATAGATACAGTTGCTTTCTTGTCCCCAAGAATTTTTAAAATTCATGCTGTATTATAATGGCTCTTCCTTTATTACATCTAAAGGTAACCTGGGAGTATTATTTAAAATGCAGATTTGGTGGGCCTTTGCCCAAAATCCCAATTCAGCACTTTGGGGTGGGGCCCTGGAATATTCATTTTTTAAAATTTGTATAAATGTAAGGGGTACAAGAGCAATTTTGTTACATGGACATATCTCATAGTGATCAAGTCTTGGCTTTTAGGGTATCCATCACCCACATAATATACATTGTACCCACTAAGTAATTACTCATTTTCCATACCTTCCTGTCCTCTCTAACCTTCTGAGTTTTCAATGTCTATCATTCTATACTCTATGTCCATATGTACACATTATTTAGCTCCCATTCATAAGTGAGAACATGCAATATTTGACTTTCTGTTTCTGAGTTGTTTCACTTAAGATAATGGCCTCCATTTCCATTCATGTTGCTGTAAAAGATATGATTTCATTATTTTTAATGACTGAATAATATTCCATTGTGCATATTCACATATTCTTTATCTAACCATCCATTGATGGACACTTAGGGTGATTCCGTATCTTTGCTGTTATGAATAGTGCTGCAGTAAACATGGGAGTATGGGTATCTTTTTGATATAATTATTTTCCTTTGGGATATGTAGTAGTGGGATTGCTGTATTGAATGGTAGTTCTATTTCTAGTTATCTGATCAATCTCCATACTATTTTTCATGGAGGTTTTATTAATTTACATTTCTGCCAACAGTGTATAAGCATTCCCTTTTCTCTATATCCTCGCTAACATCTGCTATTTTTTACCCTTTAATAGTAGCCATTCTGACTGGTGTAAGATAATCTCATCATGGTTTTAATTTGCATTTTTCTGATGGTTAGTGATACAGAATTAAGGGCAAAACCATATGTTCATTTCAATAGATGCAGAAAAAACATTTGATAAATACAGCATCCCTTCAAGATAACAACCCAAACAACCTAGGCATAGAAGGAAGATACCTCAAAATTATGAAAGCCGTATGTGACAAACTCCACAGTCAACATCATACTCGGTTGGGAAAAGTTGAAAGTATGCCCCTTAAAAACTGGAAAACAACAAAGATGCCAACTTTCACCATTCTTATTCAATATAATACTGGAAGTTCTAGCCAGAGTAATCAGACAAGAGAAAGAAATAAAAAGCATCCAAATTGGAAAATAAGTTAAATTATCTCTGCTCACTAATGATATGATTTTACATTTATAAAGCCCTGAAGACCCACCAAAAATCCTAAACAAATCAAACAATGTTGAAGGCATCCCATTACTGACCTCAAATTATACTACAAGGCTATAGTAACTAAAATATTACGGTACTAGTGTAAAAATAGATCAATAGAAAAAATAGAAAACCCAGAAATAAAGTCACATATCTACAATCAACTGATCTTTGACAAAATCAGCAGAAACATACACTGGCAAAAGTACATCCTTTTCAGCAAACTGTGCTGGAAAAATTAGATTGCTATATTCAGAAGAATGAAACCGAACCTTTATTTTTCACCATATAAAAAAAAATCAACTTAAGATGGATTAAATGCTTCAATTTAAGACCTGAAACTATAAAAGTATTAGAAGAAAACCTAAGAGAAACTCTTCTGGACATTGGTCTAAGCAAATAATTCATGACTAAGACCTCAAAAGCATGAGCAACAAAAATAAAAATAGACAAATGGGACTTAATCTTCTGTACAGCAAAAGAAATAATCGACAGAGTAAACAGACAACCTGAAAAATGAGAGAAAATATTTACAAACTATGCATCCAAGAGGGGACTAATATTCAGAATTTAAAAAGAATTCAAACAAGACAAAACAAAACAAAACCCAGAAATAATCACAATAAAAAGTGTGCAAATGACATGATTGATTATTTTTCAAAAGAAGACATGCAAATGGCTGATCAAGCATATAAAAAATTCTCAACATCACAAATATTCATTTTTAACAAATGTTCTGGTTTGCTTGGAGGCAGATGGTCTCAGAACCATACTTGAGAATCATAGTCCCATTGAGTGCAACAATAAGGCCTTGTAGTCCACAGTAAGAATTCTGGATATAATCCTGTGGGTTCGGGGAATCATCAGAGAATTAGCAAAGGAATGACAAAGTCAGAATATAAGCATTTGGAGATTATTCTTGTAGCAGAATGGGAAAAACATGTATTGGCAGGAGGAAGATTGGCTGCAAAGAGGTAAATTGATAGCTATCATAATGGTTCATGTGTTGCAAGAAAAAATCCGTAGAGAATACAGATTCAAAAGGCATTCAAATGGTACATTCAAAAGGCCTTGTAATGACTTAGATGTGCATATGGGTGTGGGAGAGGGAATGAATAGGTAAGATAGGAAAGGTGACTAGTTGTCTTTAATAATATAAAGATTCACCCAGATCTTGAAACTATCCTGACCTCATGACTACTACCCATGTTTAAGTGCTGAACAGATAATACCTGCCTATTTGTCCTGTGTCACAGAAGGTATATTTTCAGTGCCAAAAGTTGTCTGATGTTTATTGTAATACATAGGGCATTATCCAAACAACAGACTCTTGAGCCTCTATGTAAGGGCACTATGTCAGACTCTCAAAAATTTGGCCTTGGTGGCTTTGAGAAATTCAATTCCAAGAATTTCTCAATGAGAAACATCTTATGAGAAACATCTTAGTAATATGTAATGAGCTACAGTTTTGACACCAAATCCCCATTTGGCATCTTCACAATAGGTCTAAAAAAAGAGGACTTGGGATTGCAGAGACATGGGATTCCTACCTGGATGTTGATTCTTGCTCTCAATAACTGTCCTAAGAAGTTAATGGGTTGGACATCAAGGTCTGAGACAACAGCCTCTGCTGCTGGGGAATTAATTGGTGTTTTCTCAACCATGTACAAGATGCTTCATAATGGAAGGAAACAAAACACCCCTTGTATTTGAGATTGGGCAGCAAGTCTAGGAGGGGAGTAGAATAAAGACTGATTGTTGCCAAGTATTCTTTCCAACTTCTTTTGTCAGGAAGTTTTTAGTGCTAGCAGCTGAGAAATGACATAGATTGGATGTGACAGGCAGAGGCTGTGTCTCAGCCCTTGATGTTTAACCCATCAACTTTTTAGGAGAGCTATGGAGAGTAAACATCAACCACTCGGTAGGAATTCCACATCTCTTCAATCCCAATCTTTAGACCTACTGTGAAGATGCCAAATGGGGATTTGGTGCAATACTATAGCTCATTAAAGATTACTAAGATGTTTTTCACAAGCCACCTAATTTGAGTATCACAACAATCTTAGAAATAGGAAAGTGCAAATATTTATCTTCCCTTGGCAGATGAAGACCCTGGGACTTAGGATGCTAAAGTGTCCGGCCCAAGGTCGTGCATACATACCCTGCTGGGACTGGGACCAAAGCACTGAAAATCAGAAGACCTGAGTTATTTCTGCAAAGCTGAGCAGCCTACCAAGGACCAACAGCAATCTGCTAGCCTATATTCCCTTCACTTTTCACTCCTCCTGATATAGCAGCATCTTTCCACCATGAATGTGCAATACCAGTTTTTGGTCTGAGGGTATCTCAGAAAGAGAAGACAATGGAGCAGAGGGATGTTCAGCCAAATCCTCTTTTTCACCTCATGTACAAGGTGTATGCATCTCCCAGGTGCAAGGAACAGAACATGGAAGCTAAACAGTGGAAACCACTTTTTTCTTTGTACCCATATTGGCAGTGGGGTCTAACAACCATAACAAAAATAACAGGGGAATCTAGGTGAGTATATATATATTTTTTTTCTTTAGAAATTCTCTTCATCTGATTCCTAGTTGTTCTTAGTACTCAAAGTGAATTGGATAACAGAGATGACTATACCAATTCTTAAAAAAATGTTTCCTGTTTCAGATATATAACTGCCATAGCTGTCAGCATTTGGCCTTCCCATCTGTCGCTTGTCACAGAAACTCAACACTCTTCTATGTAAACCTTGCTTAACTGAAATTCACTTAAAACAATTCTAAATATAAAGAATTGTTTAGTTTAGCAGCAAAATCAACCACTGGGCCAGAAAAATTCAAAATTAAAAAAAATTGGAGAACTGATATTATTATGCCTGCCATCTTGAGGCAGCTTAGTTCCCTTACTATACAAGTTTGGGTAAACTCCAGAAATGAGCAAATGTTTAAGAAAAAAAAAAAAGTCATCGCTGAAACAGCATGCTGATATTCTAACATCTAAAAATTCAACAATCCATTCGGCATAGATGGTCCCGTCATGAACCACACTAGTCCCAGTTTCCCAGTGATGAACTTGGAGGAAAAGGAGCAGACTCAGAGGCTGTGCCTCCTTGTGGTGGACAGGTACCACTGGATAGGCACAATTGTAAATTCTTGGGGTCATCATGTCTGGCAAATTGGAACTTAGATCTGGAAGGGTGGCAATAGACCTCAGGGATACCAAGCAGGCAGACGGTGCTATTGGAAGGGGTAAAGGGATCCAGGGGAGACACAGATGCATGAACAAGCAGCTTTTACATGAAGCCCCCTGACAGACAAGCAGAACACAGTACAGGGATTCCAGGAACAGGCCACATTGCCCAACCAGGAGATGGAATTTCTCCAACTCTTGCTTTCCTTTTTTCTTTCTTCTTCTTTTACATTTTAAAATAGTTTTCTATATTTCTACTTCCTTCCTATCCTAGTTATTTGCTGGACACTTGCATGTATTCAGTTTTCTTTTCACAAAGGAACTATGTTGCTACCCTATTTCACTTGTCCTTTTGGGCATGCCCTTACCTCTCTGAGGAACACTGAGCACCTGGAGAATAACTTAGCAGTAGGACATCCTGAACTGTGTTGAACACAAACCGACTCACCAGGAAAGCAGGAGAATAAGCTTATCTAGCATTTCCTCTGCAATGCAATGCTGACTCTATAAGAAAACAGGTGAGGCAACTGTGTATCAGCAACTTGGGAATGAGTCTCCATTATTATTCATCTTGATCATGCCTCTAGATAAAGCAGAAGAACCAGAGCTCTGCAGCTTTAAGGAAGATCTCAAACTCGGATTTACATATTTAAACAAAACTACTTCTTTCACGGGAACCCTCTCTTCCCTACTCACCCCCGCCAAAAATTATATCAACTTTCCTGCCCAGAGTCACTCTTGGGGCTGTCTTATTCTGGAATCATTCTATCAGGTACCTCTGATTCCTTTTTATTAGCTTCACATTATAAGATGGAAATTCACTTGGCATCGAAGGCTACTATGTTTGGTGCCTACACAGTCCTTTCTTCTTGATAACTGTAATGCAGTTTGTCTTACTTTCAAGTGTGTTTAGTCAGTAAAATGCTTCTATAATCAAAACTATAATACAGCTAGCAGATTTTTTCCATTACACTTCATTGATGCCAACTGGTGTTAAATTGTCTGTTTTCCACGGTCTTTGTATTTTGGTTCTGCTTTTTAACAATGTGTTTTATTTGTCTTATATTAACCTGTATCTAAAGTACTATTAGGATTTCTTTTATATTTTGGTACATCCCCCAAACCAACCCTTTCCACCTATATAGCTAAGACTACTGGATCATTACTTAGGAAAACAGGCAGAATATAATAGGACATTAAACATAGATCCATGTGATGACAACACTATAGCTATTTCTGATAGAATAGAGGGTTTGGCAACATTTTTTGGAGAATGAATTTTTAATCAATTGAAGCTGATTCCCAGTTTCCCCTTCTTTTTAAACATACTAGACTACCATCTCTCTTTGTCCTAAGACATTTCAATAATCAGCTATTAACTCAAGCTAATCCTTCTCCATTTTTTTCTTCTCCAGTCTAAATACTTAGTCCTATATTTACCACTAAGTGTGCAAATAAACATTGAGAATCAGTCTCAAGAGTTCTCCAAACATGCTGCTTCCAATTCAGACTATTCAGAGCCAAAAACAGCCTCAGCCCTAGCAACCAGAACTGTTTTCTGCTCAAAATGTTATTTATTTGCAAATATTCTATGTATTTCCAGTCTTCTTATCTCATAGTCATTGCACTCCTTCCCCAAATTCGTCTTTCCATATCCTCAATTAGAGGCTACTTGTCCACATGCCCATTCAGTCTTTGCCCACTCCTACAACTTATTTGCACCCCCATGCATTCTGCCCCCTCATCTCTATCTAATTTTCTCTTCATCTCTTTCCAACATGGCATTATCCACTCTGTTTGGAACTAGGTCTTTGGCAATTATAGAAGGTATGTTATTAACTCTGCCAGCTGCTTCATCACCTGCACTCACTGCAAGCCAATTTTAAAAATCTTTGTTCTTGGATACTTTGCTTATTCTAATTAAAGAGCTTATCATAGAGCTGCAGCAAAATTCTGCTTTGACAATGATCTTTCCTCCTTACTTCCATAATATAAAGAGCAAAATGTGTTTTAGACACCAATCTCTAGGCTTCACATTAGTAATTTTTTTAGCCTATGTTAATTTGTGCATCACTTAGTACACTCAACATCTTTCTTCTGGACCATCCTAAAAATATGTAGAAAACTGTTTGAGAGCTCTGGACATTGAAGAAAGTAGAATGACACACAATACTTGCAATTTTTAAGTAGGGAAATCAGAGAAACAAGTTTTGCTAGCTACTTGCCCCTGGCCCCAAACTCTTTTTTTGTTTTAATTAAGAGATATGTGTTGTCTCATATATTTTCAACTCACATATAATTGGACAGGAAACTGAAGGAGGTAACAACAGTTGCTGTTGAGGAGGAGCTAATTTACAGTGTGACACAGGAGGCAAGCAAGGAGGGGGCGCTACTGAGAAACAGAGTAATCTCTTCCAGGCATTGCTGAACCCAGAAGTTGGTTTACTTATTGACTTCTTTCTAAAATCAAAAAGATTTCTATATCCCCTGTCATACTAATACTACTAATTAGTATACTAACTATATTCAATATGTGTTTAGCCTACCATATTTGTGGGTTCCACATTCATGGATTCAATCAACCGCAGATGGAAAATATTTGGAAAAATATTTGTCTGTATTAAACATATACAGACTATTTTCTTGTCATTGTTCCCTAAAAATACAGTATAACAAGTATTTACATAGCATTTACATTATATTTCATATTATGAGTAATCTAGAGATAATTTAAATTATAGGGGAGGATATGTATAGGTTATATACAAATACTACACCATTTTATATCTGGGACTTCAGTATCTTCAGATTTTTATCTCTAGATAAAAGGAAGCCCTGAAATAAATCCCCTGTAAATACTGAGGAATGACAACTAATTCTTTCTCTTCATTTCTCCATGTATACATACAGTCATTGCTCCATACATTCATTTACTCATTCAACAAATATTTATTGGAGTCCCCACGCATGAAGTTATGCTAAACGTTAAAACCATATAAAAAGACCAAGTCATTGCTCACAATAAGCCTTAAGTTATTAGGAGAACCAGATAAGTGAAGACACAATAAAATATGAGATAAGTACTACAAGCACAATAAATGGAGCTGGGAGTAAGTGACTTTTCAAAAGTCTTAAAAGACGCAGAATTGCTACCTATATGACAATGTCTTCACTTGCATACATTTTTACTGGGGGTTCTGCACAAAAAGTGACTTACCGTTGCACAAATCTGTATAGTAACTAAGTTTTTTAAAAGATATAAGTGATACTTGGAAGTATTGTCACTGTGAATTATTGCATGACATTATATGCCAGGAATACATGTCAGGCACAGTTACTAAAATAGCCATTGTGAGGCAATCACTGTAATTACCTCTCCACGGCCAGACATATTTATAATATTCAAAGAAAAATCAAGTTGGTCTAAGAAGATTGCAAAACTGAAAAAAATAGAAGAAAATATTCCCTCTTAATTGAGCATTGATAAAGGAGAAAGGGAGTTGAATTAGCAATTTGGTCACAAAGATAAGGGCTTTTTTTGTCTTTATTTTATTTGTTTCTTTCTTGGTGGAAGGTCATAGGTTTAGAAAAAACTAAGAAAACTGATGAAAGAGACAGAGAATTACCTTTATTTCATCTGAAAGAGAAAAGACAAAATCCGGAGACATTATTTCAGTCGTTCCCTGAGAATAACTTTCTTTTTCTGGAGAGGGATTGCCTATCCAGTGAAACTGAACGGAAAGACATAAAGAAGCCATGCCATCAGTAAATTTTAATTAACTTTGGCAGCAAGAAAAAGTGCAGTAAGGGCTTTAAAGGCAGGTGTCTTGCCAAAAGCTAAGGGTCAGCTGAGATGCTAGGACTTTCCAGTGCGTGAAAACACTATGTAAAGATAATAGAGAATATCATATGACTAGACAAAAAGTTAAGCTTAAAAAATAAGTGAGAATTAAACAATTGTTGGCATGTATTCTTATTTATATCTTTTATGTTTCTGTCAATTTTGCTCAATACTGAATCTTGCTTTAAACATATTTACAATTTAATTATTGTGTAACTAATTAATGGAGCCCTTCAGCTTCTACTCCAGGTAAGCAAGCTCAAATGCTATTAATACAGCACTCTGGACGTCCTTGTCTCTCCAGATTTCAGGATGTCAGTTTGTCTTATGACCTCATTTCTTTGATGGGGCCAAGAAAAGTCACTGATTTCCAATTTGTCTGGCTTTTTTTCTTATTGTAGGACAGGGGTGATGGAGTTCCAAGCTCTTTTCATCTTGAACTAGAAACCTAAATTCTGTCAAAGGTTTTAAACAAAGAAATGGTATAATTCTATTTGTCTTTTTAAAAGATCACTCTAGTTTGCAGAGTAGACTGAAGGAGAGCCACCATGGAAGCAAGGAGATGGGTTAAAAGGCCATTATAGTCAATGACTTTAGTAAGAAATGTTGATGGTTTCTAATGACAAAATAATCTGATGTTGCTGAAGAGATGTAAGGGACAAGAACTTAATATACGTGGAGATCAAAGAACTGAGATACTCTGGATAGATGAGTTCTCTATCACGATCTTGAAGTTTTTTCAGTATGAGTATCGAACTCGGTTTGAAGAGAAACGTGGAAGCAGAAGAGAAATGCTTCAATAAATGAAGTAGGGCAACAGAAAATTGTTGGATGACAAAATGAATTAAGTAACATATTCAAATAGCATGAAACTGACTATAACATAATTACATTTATGTGTTTATTTTTCATATCAAGCTGGATGTATAGTGGTCTTACAGTAGAGTGGACAGAGACAGATACCTATTCCTGTTGTTACCTTTAAACACATGGGATAAGGGAAAATAAGCAACTTCTGCTTGACAAAAGAAGAAAATGTGGAGAACCCTAGGTTTCAGAAGAAAATACAGGAGAACCCTAGGTTTCAGTTAACGACCTGTAGGTGTAGGAAAAGTATAGAAAGATTAAGACTACAGTGGAGCTTATTGACCTTGGAATAGGTTCTGAAATTCAGAAGTCTTTTGAGAAAAGTGGACAGTGGAACATTTGATTGGATATAGGAAACAGAATGCCGAAAGGATGACTACAATAGGGAATTATATGTTTTAGAGTATGTGACAAGCAAGAAGAACAGGGATATGGGCAAGGTGATTATAACCCAGAAACGCTTACAGTTTATGTACACTCTGACTTCAAATTCCTCTGAGTTTTACCAAAGCATGGGTGACTTCAAGGAGTCATAGGACAGGCAGATGGCAGCTGTGCTAGGCAACTGTAAGTAGCATGCATCTGTAATTTGATAACAAGCTACAGTGGGCAGACAAGAGGCTACACATATACTCACAAAGTTGTGGGTGTTAAGAGTGGGCAGAGGTACTGGAGCATTCTATCGCTGGACTTCCTAGGGGTAGTTCAGAGCCTTAAAGCATACTAACTTCTCTCAACAGTAACAGTCTGCATTTCTATGAAAAAGGACCTGGGTGTATCAATTGCGTTAAAAGTGAGGGTGTAAGGTAGCTTGAGAACATGTCTTAAGACTGCATTTTACCGCAAGCACATTAATTTTATCAATTTTATATTTATTATTATGGGAAAGTTGCTAAGGCTTCCTAAATCTCTCTGGTACCCTGACATTGAAAATTAATAAGAACATTCATCTTGTGGCAGCCACCAAAATTAAACAAATATAAGCATTTGCTCTTTCTTCTCTTGCTCTTTTTGGCTTGTTATATCCTTTGCCAAATCCTCAGGCATTTATGGCCTTTTTTCAGACTTCCCTCACTTAAACTGGTCTCCCTACTGTCCAACCCCTTACCTGGAGCATCACCCTTTGGGCCTCTCTCCCTCTGTTCATTGTTTCTCCAGCTCTTGAGAATTGGGTCTTTTGTATACATTCAATGCAGAATTCTCAATAATAGAATTTTAGGTCTTACTAATAAGAAAGATTTTGCCTTAACTTTGTTTTTCCAGAGGGGGGGAAAAAAGCATTACCTGCAGGGAGAAGTGTCTGATGGTAGTATAGCACTAATTATAATTCAGTACATTCATTATATTAAAATAGAAATATTTCATAGAAAAAAAAGGGGTTTTCTGTTTTGTTTTGTTTTGTTTTTGAGATGGAGTCTTGCTCTGTAGCCAAACTTAGAGGCAGTTGCATGATCTCGGCTCACTGCAACCTCCGCTTCCCAGGTTTAAGCAATCCTCCCATTTCAGCCACCTGAGTAGCTGGAATTACAGGCGTGTGGCCACCATGCCTGGCTAATTTTTGTAATTTTAGTAGAGACGGGGTTCCATCATGTTAGCCAGGCTTGCCTTGAACTCCTGACCTCAAGTGATCCACCTGCCTCAGCCTCCCAATGTACTGGGATTACAGGCATGAGCTATCTTGCCCAGCCTTTTTTAAAAAATTATTTTTGCAAGAGTTGTTTTCTAGGGGTTCCAGAGCTACTATTTAAGAGTGGGATCATGGATGAATTACACCTAAATTAAGATTTATTAGAGAATCCAGAATAGTAAATTATTTCCTTACAAGTCTATAAGCAAAAAGTTCCAATCAAATGTTGCAAAAAATAAATTTTTATTTTTATGGATGTTTCCATTATTTAACCAATATGTAAAATAGTCATTCATTTTCAATCATTCCATAGGAAAATTCATATGGCTCCCAGGAAACAAAGACATAAAAAGTATATTTTCCTTATGATATATTTTTTTCTGCTAGAGCCCTTCTAAATGACAGTCAAGTATAAATGTGAATTGAGCAAAAGAGTTATCTAGAGTCCCTTTTAGCATGTAATTTAGAAGTCAGCTGATCAATTGGTTTCACATTGTATTTCAAGCACAATAATGTCACTACTGCACAATTATACAGTTCCTCAGAAAGACCCTTCACAAACAACTTTATACAAATTTGAATAACAGTGTACAATCCTTAGTCAGCAACATCTGGTGGACTACCTGGTGGATATAATGCGAAAGCTCTGGATAAAATGGCAACAGTGCAACGTTTGTTTTTTATTCCATTCATTAAGTTCATATATGAAAACTTCAAGGAATAGGTTTCCAAAGACAATAATGACCTAATCTAAAAGCCCAAAAAATAAACATAAATTAAATAATGGGCTGTTGATAAAAGAATATATTCTAGGCTACTGTATTAGTTTTCTATCACTGTTATAAGTTACCACAAACCAAACAGCTTAAAATGACATAGATTTGTTACCTCATAGTTCTGTAGACAGAAGTATGGATTGGCTCAGCCAATTTTTCTGCTCCAGTTACAGAGGTCCAAATCAGATTGCTGGCTGGTTTCTCAACAGGGGACACTGGGAAGAATCTATAGTTGTTTGCTGCTGAAGGTCTGAAGTCCTCCTTTCCTTGCTGGCTGCTCCTGGCTGGGGCTTCTCCTAGTAAGGCCTCTCTCCAGACCTTGCTCACGGGTCACTATTGCCCAGCGCCGGCAACAACATGGGGAAATCCTTCTCATGATTGTAGTATCTCTCCTTCTCTTTCTGCTAAATCTCTCTTTTGCTTCTAGCCAGAGAAAGCGCTCAGCTTTTAAGGGTTCATGTGATTATATTGTGCCCACCTGAATCATCCCAGATAATCACCCTATTTTAAGATGTGTTACATTGATTACACTTGCAGACTTCTTTTGCCATTTAGCGTAAGATATTCACAGATTCAAGAAATTGGGGCATGAATATCTTTGGGAATCATTATTTAGCTTACCACACCCACTGAAAATAAAAGAAAAATGCATAATTACAAAATAAAAGATCGATGAAAAGAGTGCTACACATGGTACTTTTTTAAATAAAAAGTATTCTCCGAAAGAATAGCAAAATAATTTATGACATATCAAACTACAAAATATTATGTGGTCATTAAAAAAATCTGATCTTTAAAGTGTACTTAACCATATCAGATTCATATAATATAATTTAAGCAAAATTAAAGTATGTATATTTTATAAACCATATTTTACCTGTATGTATATACATATATGCACATATATTTGTCTTTATATGCATTTTCACATATTTATAAAATGAATATTCACATTTTATATATATTCACATATATATAGAAATATCTATATATGTACATAATTTATATAGGACATATATAAATCTTTGGTAGTGTATAACAAATATACCAAAATGTTAGCATTAGCATGGCAATCTCTGGGTAATAATATTGTGCTTCTTTCTTTGCATTTTCTACGCATATCATCACATTTCCCAAAACATTATAATCAGAAAATAAAACTCAATGTTTAAAAAAGGGAATAGTATCACGCATGCTTTCTCATATAAAATGGAATTTTCTGACAAGAGAATTCAATGAGTCTTACACTCTTTACTGGTCTCAGTTTATTATGAATGAACTACAAAAGGAAATGTGATACCCCGAGACAGGAACAGGAAAAGAGGAGGACAATTCATACCTTATTGAGAGACAAATCACAAAGTGATTGAGGGTTCACAGAAGCTTCTCTACTAGGTAAAATATTTTCTGACTTCCATTTGAAGTCTTTTCTAACTGTAGTATAATAGGGTAGCAGCCTTTTTTTAATCTTGATTTTACATGTCTGTATGTAAAGAATTCTAAGATATGTTGCGCATCAGGGTCTTTAGAGGTGCTTCAAGTCCCCATGTGGTGTTCCAAGCCCCTTACGCCACCAGGTTTCCTGATGTAACATCATCTGCCTTCTCTTTTGATAAGGAATAAAGCAATGGAAGAGACAATCATTCCCTCACCCTGGACGTCAAGGAACTCTAGCTTATGAGTTGGAAAAAGGAGCTAGAACCCTTTGACCATAAAAGAAAAATTTCCCATGCTTCTCATGCATTCCCAGTATCAAAGACATTGCAAAGGGATTTCTATTATTACCTTTGTCTTTGAACAGTAAATCATCACCAACGCGGTTGAGCTCAATTCTAATACCTATTTCATGCCTTCATATTTTATTAATATCAATGAGTCTACTTTAAGTGGGGAACACTGACATAGGTCATTACAATGGGTTTTTACTGTCATTGCTCCATTTTTCTGAATTTCACTAAGAAGACAGTCACTACCCTTTGGTCTGAATAGTAGTCTTCTTCCCAGAAGGGAAAAGTTCACAAAAGATTGAGTACTTTTAGGTGTGATAGGTAGGCCACATGCACTAAGACTCAAAGATAGCAGAAAAAAGGATCCAAGAATTTGGTAATTCTCTATCTTTCCTTAGCAAACGTGACCCACAGAACTGTAACTTTATGTGTTTATTTTTGCTTGACTTCAATTTTTAAGGGAGGCAAGCATTGCATAGAAGTTAATCCTTCAATAGATTACATTGCCACAAATTAAAATGGTTTCTTAGTCACATGCTACAAGTTGAAGATGTCTTATGAGGGTCAAGGTAGTAAAGCCCACCATAAGGATCAAGAGAATACTTTGTACTTTGCTGGCATATGTAGCCAAGATTGATTGAATAATTTTCTAATTTCTCCACTTCATATTATATCTGTCCTGGTTATAGCTTACTGTTTCTAAAACAAGTCCTAGAAATCGGAATATTTTTATAATCTCTTCTTGTGGATTGATGGCTCTCATCCTTCAGTATGTATAAGGATTATATGGAAAAATTATTTTTAAAAATGCCTCCAGGGCTCATTCCTCAGATATTCTGTGTTAATAAGTCTGGGACAGCCTTCTACATCTGTGTTTTGATGCATGTTCACAAACTATGTAGCAGTATGAGAAAGGAAGAAAATAGAGGTCCTTTAAAAACTTGGATGAAAATAAAAACATTATCTGGAATACAAATACGAAGGCAACACCTGATGCACCAGAGATGGATAGTGAAAATCTTCAAACTTCTCACTCTTTCTCAGTGTCCCCTGTGTCTCCTTTCAGGGAAAGGATACCCTGACCAGCAAGCAGAAGTGTTTGTTCCCCTTGACAGCTGTATGTCTTATTGGCATTCTTTCTTGGTTGCAGTCTACCTCTGTGAGGCCACACGATGTGAACCTGTTTCTTAGAGATGGATCTGTTTACAGTGGGTTGATCAGCTGATATCTGGCCTTGAGTATGCAGAAAATGAGCAGAGCCTAGACCACAATGAATAAATCAAGGTATTGAATATCCACCCTGGGGACTCTGGGTTGGCAGCAGGCCTGCCCATGGAGTTATCCGCTGTATTGCAATTTTGGGGTCACTTTTCTTGATCTTCCACAATTACTTTTTTTTTCAGATTAATGGAATTAATGGTCGTTTTGTCATCTGAGAGCTTTTGAGGGCAGAGACTATGCTTCATTAATTTCTGTGTCCTCAAAGCCTAGCACAGTGTTCAATAAATAAGTGTTGAATAAATGACTGGAAGCAGCGAAGACAACTACAGAGAGAGATAAGAGAGAGAGAGAGAAAAATAGTGCCTTAGGAAGAAATGACTTCATCCTTTACTCCATCCTGATTTACCCCAGACTAAATCCTGCATTTTATTACTGTTCACTTGTTTCTAGTGACATAACCCCCTCAAAACCTTTTTCAAAAATAGGACAGGACATTTGGTTTATGCCATGAAGAAACCCTTCTGTATATTTCTAGCTGTTGTTTTAAAATCTCTTTTATTTCCTCTTTAGAAACCCACTGATGAGGTAGTGTTAAAGAGCTCAGAATAGAACTGCTTTTTGAAGTCTAATATATGTTCTATTTGAAAGAACTGCTTCTGGTGTCTAAGAATAATTAACAACATACTTTAATTTATGAAAGTCTTTGCCCAAAGGTCCTCATCTGTGGGAGGGACAGAGAGAGAACCAAAGTCTGGGAGGCTAATGGAAAACTCTCATGTCCTTGTGCTTAGCTCTGGTGTAGCATCTGGGAGTGGTATCGAAGAGGTCAGAGGAAACGCTGCTGAGCTCTGTTTTATATATGTGCATTATAAATCGTAACCTCCATATTTTAGATCTCAGACAACCCTCTCTCCCCTCCAGTGGGTATGATTTAAGAATAACAGTGTGACATGAACATTGAGATGAGAGGATATGTGAATAAAGAAAAAGGATGGTGTTGAATAATTAAAAGGAGGGGGAGAGGAGAGGAGGAGAAAGCGACTGACTCATGGGGGAGCAAAATGTATTCATCTTTTCTTTGTCTTTTCCATACACCGTACCTCTCAACCAGGAAAGCAGATGTCTTGATTTTTAAAGAAAATAAAGGTGGCAATTAAATACTGACAAGAAAAATAATAAAAATAAAAAGAAAGAAAAGAACAGAGAAGGAAAGACCGCCTCCTCCCTCAACTGTATACAGCGATCATGACATCTCCTCTCTATTTATCAACATAATAAAAGTTGGAGAATTCTATCTTAAGGGCCTAGGCTGCGGGGATTTTTGAACCACCTGATATATAGGTCTGGTTCCTTTTCACAACCTTCTCACCTGTCCCATATTCCACTGCCCATCCATCCCTATGTGTCAGCTGCTGGTCTTCAGTGAACCCACAAGCCCCACTGCAGCAGTTCCATTAGGCCACTCCCACACATCTAAGTGGCCCCATCTCATGACCACAGCCCTGCTATCTGCTGCCAGCTGCCTCTGTCAATCTCCCATGGCCCCTGACTGTCTTTGAATACTGTGCCACCCAACCTTCAATCGCCCCACTATTTACTATCTCCATGCCTCTTTACATTGTGAGTGCTGAGGAAAAATGCCAAACCAAAAGATCTGGTCTTGAAGGACATTTTCTGTAATTATTTCAACTTCCACTTCCCAGTAAGACTTTTATTGTATGTTACCTACAATTATGCTTCAAACAGCTCTTCTCAACCTCCTTTGACATAAAAAGATGTTCTAGAACCTTGGTTAACATTAATTCCATATCTTCCTACTATGACCAGGCCTTGGTGTGGCCCTAACTGCTCTCTTACTTCAGTACCTCGGAACAGTCTGCCTCCTGTCCTCACTAGGGTATTGAGTTCACCAGTGAGACCCAGTCTGCATACATAGACCCGAAATTGAAGCAACATATTTCATTGCTGCCCCATTTCTGTATACTTCAAAAATGCTACCTTCTTCTTGGCCACCTAGTTTTCTCCTGAGTCACATATATGCAAAGTGCATCTGTACCTCAGGTCTTTGAAGTCACAAAGCCTTGACTTTAAGCCTTTGCTCTTTCCCCACAATAGCTTTACCTTGGCAAGTCATATACCTCTTTGAGCCTTGCATTGCTCATTTGTAAAGTGAAGACCACGAGAACCTCATAGTCATGTCACTATCAAATAGTGAGAGCCTTATATTCCTTCTCTAGCACTTCAGTACTGAGTGCAGAACTAAGCACATTACACGTTCTCAACAAACTAGGGCAGTGGGTAATAGTGCATGGCTCACCAATGAGAAAGGACCTCAACAATAAAAAGAAATAGGATCAAATATAGAAAGAGGGGAGACATTGCTAAGAAGGTTGAAGCAGCTTTTTATGGATATTTTAAAAAATAAAAGATTTGAAAAGTAAAAGGCTGTCTAGTAATCCTGTTGTGAAGGCTCCAAGTAAAAAGGCTTACATTAAAGTAGCATAAAATGAGTCAAAGAAAAGTTTCTAGTGCTTCGTGAGAAATTCACAGAGAAGTTAGGGAGGCCATGCTGCATCTATCGTCTGCCTTTTAATTTTATTCTTCTTACCTTTTAATGGGAAGTAGGACCATTTTCTACATTTTCTCTTTAGTTTCAAATGAGGCAAGAACAACACAATGACAAAGGAGATGCTACCCCTCTGCTTTCCAGTTTCCACAGCTTTTAAGACTATAATTCTGCCTTTGATCACTGCATAATTATCTTCATTATATTAGATCATCATATTATCCTCATTTCATAATGAGGAAACTGAGGTTCAGAAAGATTAAGTGACTCACCTTGTTAAGAGGTCCTCTTCAGACACTAATGTGATTAAATCCCTGTTCCTATAATAGGCCACTTGTAAAAAGCTCCTGCATCAGGCTTGAATGACATAGAAGTGCAATGCAAAATCACTGTAAGAAAAAGCATCTAGTTGACAGTCCTTGAGAGTATCTATTTTTGTACCCCAGAAACATAAAGTTCCTTCTGTTGGAGTGGCTGAAATGAGTAAATTCAAGACCAATCTTTGGGGTGGTATGTACCACACTCTTTTCCTTTTTTTTTTTTTTTGCATCTAAATTAAATAATTAGCTATGCCTCTGCTGTGACAAGTTGAAGGATCTTTAATGTGGAGTTTTCAGAGGGAGAAGCTGACTAGAATCTAGAAAGACCAAGGCTAGGAACTAAGCTTTTCAGGTTTGACCTTACAGGGATTAACCAGTTGACCAGTGCTAAAGGTTCTAGGTGGTCTGAAGCTAATCAACAGACTGTGATCTGAGTGATAAGACATGACAATAGGCTAAGTATACGCAGAAAATTGCAATATTTGGCATCAAAAGTATAGATAATCCAATTGCCAGGGGGTATCAGTCACTTTCATGCAGGATCACAGAAGGAAAGGCAAGACCCAGATCTTGGAAAACAAGGGGTTGGAAAGAATCAGAGAGATTAGAGGTTATCAGGACCCCAGGGAGAGATTTGACGCTTAGAAGACTTCAATAAAAGATTTTTTTCATTCTATTCCATATGATACCCATGTTATCTTAATATAATTTTTTTTTTTAATGTTCAGCCTTTATTTTAGATATACAGGGTACATGGGCAGGTTTATTACATGGGGATATTGTACCAAGGTAGTGAGCATAGTACCCAATCAGTAGATTTTCAACCTGTACCCCCCTCCCCACTCTCTCTAGCAGTTCCCAGTGTTTATTATTCCTATGTTTATGTACATGTATACTCATTGTTTAGTTCCCATTTGTAAACGGGAACATGTGGTATTTGGTTTTCTGTCCCGGCATTAGTTTACTGAGGATTCTTGCCTCCAGATTCATCCGTGTTGCTGTGAAAGACATGATTTCCTTCTATTTTATGACTGTATTACTATGGTAATTTATTACTGTGGTGGATATGTACCACATTTTCTTTATCCAGTCCACCACTGATGGTCACCTATGCTGATTCTATGTCTTCGCTATAGTGAGTAGTGCAGCAATGAATA